>NC_137043.1:15668113-15708113 GCF_032717465.1 Coenobita brevimanus | reverse complement strand
TCCATGTTTCTCTTTCTTTTTCTTCTCTTTGTCTTTTGTTGATAAGCTTATTTAATTCTGCTCGTTCTCTTTCGTCTTTCTTTGTCTTTGCTTTCATTTCATTTCGTTTTTTCATAAGCTCAAGTGTCTTTTCTGAATACGTCTTGGCTTTGGTTGTATTAGGTTTTCCTACTACCTCTGCTGATTCTCTTAGCACTTTTGTTAGTCTGTCATTCAGGTCATCAATGTCACATTCAGCATTACTTAGAGCCTGAAATCTGTTCCTTATTTCCAACTGAAAGGCTGCTTTGTTTTCGTGTACTATTATTGGGCATATCTTTTTATCTTTAATCATCTTCTTTCTTTCATTTCTGAAATTGAATCTGGCTGTGCAAACCATTCTATGATCACTACCTATATTTACATTGTTGATAACTGTGACATTTGTGATCGTGTTATTCTTATCTGCTATAATGAAGTCGATTTCATTCTTTGTTTCTCCATTTGGGCTTCTCCAGATCCACTTTCTTCCTGTTCTTTTGTGGAAGAATGTGTTCATTATTCTCATGTTAAACATTTCAGCAAAATTTACCAGCAATTCTCCTCTTTCATTCCTTTCTCCCACTCCAAATTTTCACATACATGCTTCTCCATTTTTCGACTTCCCAACTTTTGCATTGAAGTCTCCCATGAGTATAGTATATGTTGTCTTTTCTTCTTCCATAATCTGGGAGATGTCATCATAGAATGTTTCTAATTCTTCATCTGGGCTTTGAGAAGTTGGTGCATATATATATATATATATATATATATATATATATATATATATATATATATATATATATATATATATATATATATATATATAGTCACAGTCTGGTGGCTGTTAGCAAGTTAACTACCACTCTCGAGTGGATGTGTGTCCTGGTGCTCTCGTGGCAAGTACTGGTCCTGACGTAAGGTGTGTGTGGGTGGCCATCAGAGACGTTCCTCGTTGTAAGTTGAGATAATGGTGGACTGTCGACTGAAAATTCATTTCATGTGATATTATAATACGTGTTGCTGGGATGATGTAGTATTTACTAACAAATGAACAAACTTAATTTCGAGTGGCCAATTGTGACAATTCTCTGTGAGGAAACGACAGCACAATTAACGTGACAGTGCAGTACATACGTTCTCTCACATGCTAACAACACATTAGCGTATGGGTAATGCAGGAAAAGTAGAGTAATCGTGAACCTAACGATGACACCTGGTTTGTTCCTCAGGACGCTCCTATACTACGTGGTGTTTTCTAGATGGTAAGGTGTCGGGTCAGCCAACCTCGGTAACAGTTTGACGATGGCATGAGCTGTGGAAATTTTAAGATTTAATGGCCAAAGGTATTTGAGTTTATGATAATGTTATTTTATCTTTCAAATATCGGAAATGGTTCTGTGCCGTCATCTGCAACTTGCTGCTAGAGACAGATGATAAGGTGTCTTGCAAGGCCCAGCAATGCGTTTGTGGATAATAGGTAACACACGAACGTAAATCTTGTAGAAGGGCTTGGGGTGAGGTGGATTAATTCCTTCTGCATCTGGGCCGTGTTAATATTCTATGTAATCACCTTTCTAACAGTCCTTAACCAAGCAATATTACAGATACAGTTTCCACTAGAATACTTAGTCCTTACACTGAAAATACAGTTATTGAAAAATACGAAAACTGAAAAAGCAATTTTTCTTTGTAATTTAAACTACCAAACACTGGTTTAAAAACGGGCAGAAATGTGATGATGAAAGAGTACCACACGCATTGGGTTATTTTTCATGTTATCCTGTATTATAACCAACATTTGGCTCTAAAAAATGAAGTTTATACACCCAGTTGTACCAGCTCATTTTACTTGGTTTTGGCCCTCTCTTCTTTCCAAGTATTCCTTCGTCTCGGAACTAACCCTCCCTCCTCCCGTCTCGGAAATCGAAGTAAATCGAAATGAGTGGGAAGGAGCCTAGTATGTCAGGATCTAGTACTGGCAGTTATTAACCCACTGAAGCGGGGGACGTACTCGTATATTATTGTTTTGTCCTATTCACCCTCAGACGAAGTATTGCAGAGGGTTGCCTTCACGTCGTGCCACAGATAAAAGCAGACGGTTCAACTGCCTGATTTTACAAATGTCCCTCAACTAGCTCCGTCCACTGAAAGGCTTAAAGTTCGCAGATTTCATGCTGGAGATGGTCCTGGGGTTGCAATTAGTACCTCCATCATGCGACTTTACCATAGTCAAGATCGGCGAATGGTTTGGTGAAAGATATAATTATCGATCACCTTCAATCTTAGTCCTTTCACCATAACTTTGACCAGAGTTTTGTCCTTTTGTAGCTTCTTTCACTTACCTCACTGGCAGAAGGGCAATGCAATGGTTCTACGTTCTTTACCTAACACATCTTCACAAATAACGTCATGCTTTAATGTTAATCAATGGTTACAGTTCGTCCTTCGAAATGGAGAAACTGTAGTTTCAAGCCATGTTACAGTAAAGAAGCCTGTTGTGAAATTAATAGTATCTCCCTGGGGATGTGGTAGTAGTAGTAGTAGTAGTAGTAGTAATAGCCCCATGTCCATCTGAAACGTGAATCCGGTGGACTGCAGACAAGCTAGATAATGTGCGTCATCGTTATTGGAGAATTATATTGTTTTACAATTTGAGATCCAGAATATTTAGATTATTTACTGACTTCAACTTCGAGCAGATTATGTCGTTTTATCGCAGCTTATTTCATATGCCTTAGCGAAGAGTGCGAGACAGTACTACGGCTCAACCTTTTCATAGCACGTCATAACTAGTACCATATTCCAGTGCTAGTCTCTTGTTATATCTTATCACTCATAATCGAGGAATGGAACATTTAAGCCATGTTAAAATGAAGAGCATGATATTTCAATAACCTTTTTGCAGTTTAAAATAGATACTGTATAATGAAATTTAAATGCTGACAATGTGCTGTTTTGTAGGTCAGTAGAGATTTTTGAAGAGAGAAAACAGAGGAACTATAAACCAGAGAGAGAGAGAGAGAAAGAGAGATTGAAGGAGGGAGGGAATATAAAAGCCAATAAATACAACCAGTAAGGTTTTATTTCAAGGTTTTGTTGCACTCGAAGTAATTTAAACCAAAAAACTTGCCAACGTACCAGCAGTGCAAAGAACAGGCTTAACGCAAGATGGATTGGATGGAATATTTAAGGTGAACTGACTGTATATTCAGCAGAAAGCAAAATATAAATTTGTAAACTGGCAACGTAAAAATCATACAGGCGAACAAGCTGGATGTGCACTGCAGGAGTTTTCCACAAGATGCCTCGGATCGAACACTAATGGTGACTGAACATGTACTTAGCTAAACACCAGAACACCAACAATAAACTCCAAGCTGATATATATTGAGGTAATTAAAGCACAAATTTATAATTAACGCAGTGACCTGAAGATTTTTCAGTCTGTGCAAATACACGATGTTAAAGATTGAATGATTAAAGGATATTAAGAATTTGAAGGACAATCATTTTGTAAGAAAATTCAACTAATATCAACCCTAGATTTGAGCAATTTACAAATGTAGGGCTATAGTAAGTAAATTTAACTTGAAAGCTAAATGTTCATATCCATTAAACTATTATTATAATTTTGGCTGGCACAACGTCGATGGGCCAACCAGCAAGAGTGAAGCAAATCTCTGCTTATGCCAACCAGAATGTGAGTCAAATATATCTTTACCTAAGCAAAATCATGAGAAAAAAAAAAAAAAAAAAACACCGACGAAACTTCGATCGCTTTACTTCCTAACGCCAATGGACGGCAGTGATGCCTTAAGCTGATCGACAGCACCGGACTTGTCCATTTCATTCATGGTTTGGGAGCCGAAACTGTTCTTGCCTACACCATCACGGCCAAACCCTGGATTGTCCGTGGTACTGCGGGCTATGTCGTCACCTGGGGAAAAACGAAGAGATTAAGCTCATAATGCCTAGAGACCAGCACACTAGTGGCAACATCACCGCATTCCTCACGCCGTCACTGCGGAATAATGTACTACCCATGGAGCAGAAGGGTGTATCATAGTCGGCATATGAAATGAGGACATTCACTGCATCTTAAAAATATGCAATTCAGTGGAAATAATTTCACAAAATAGGATATACACTCAGGCAGTGTACCTGTATGCCAGGAATGTTGCTGGGATTTTCCAAATCCTAAGGTAAATTGTGGGATGCCCCAGGGAGAACACAGAGTAGGGGTGGTGAGGATTCAGACACAAAAGTATATACACCAAGGAAACGAACCTGTAATTCCTTCTCCCCGAGCACCACTACTCTGCAGTCCGGACACTAAACCCTTTCCTTCACGAACAATGTCTGCGTTTGACTGCATATCCGCTGCAACGCTACCCTTCTTCACTCCACCAATTCCGAACCCAGCGCTGGCGAGGTCATCGTGGGAGGCACCGCGACCTGCAGGATAAAGGAAGACATGTTGCACAGTACTGACTAGTAGTTCCAACGACTTAGACATAGGATTGAAGGGCCTGGACCAAGACTCATTTTATTCGATATCTTGCAAAAATTAAGTCGTATTAATAAAAACTTCTTGCGCGAAGTTGTCAGCATGTCCCTAATTTTTAATAGCCATTTGGAACATAGGTAACCTTTAAATGTGATCAGCCAGCATCGCATATTTTAACCCATTGGAGCCCAATGTCCTCAGTATTGGACAGAACTGGGAATTTTCAAATCTTAATAAAGTAGGAAGCTATGAGCTTCGCGACTAAGAGCCGATAGGCGGAGGGCGGTACGCTTAGTACCCTCCCAGTGCAATGCCTCGCCCAGCAGCCCTGGGATCCAATGGGATATGGCCAACCTATCTTGAGTTTGGGTGTCTGGCTATACATACACAGATAGGTAGGTTGTTATAGAGAGAGAGAGAGAGAGAGAGAGAGAGGGTCTAATTTGTGGAGTCGGTGAAAGCTACATCTAACCCCTCCGGTTCTGCAAGTCTCCGACAGAATGAACTCGACTGGAGGCAGCAGATATGAACTACATATTTTTCTCATGGTATGAGTGGGTTAATATGACCCTCATCCCCTGCTCACACTTAGTAAGAGACGCCTTCATGTGGTAGCACTGAAAACGATCAGGAAGCCCTTCTTGATTATACAAAGGTATCCCCTCTAGCCCCCTAACCCTCGATCTCACAGAAAAAAAGATGGTGGACTGCATGGGAAAAAGAGTTTAAGCCTACAGTCCACTGGATGCACATTTGTATATGTGCAGTCAAACAACATTAACCACTTCAGCCCGGGGACGTCATTACTAAATTCTTGCCGGTACTAAATTATTATATTCACCTTACAGTAGAACACCATATAGCCAACAGGATTTCATCTGTCGGAAGTGGGCGATTCATTTTAACACTTTGTCGTGGTTTTTGTAAAATTCAATATGCCTTAGTTATGAAGCAGGGATGAGTCTCCTTGATTACTAATCAGGTATTTCCCCGATATCACTACATCTGACCATCAGCTCAGTTTGGTGGATAGGGGGTTTCCGGATCTTCATCGGGTGAAGCCGAACCAGGTATATAGTTGAAAATATGACAGACGCCTGGTGGCCTACAAGGATAAGGCCCTCCAACCGGATGGAGCCTGTCAGAGTTTCCATTTATGGCGTGGTTGGGATTTATTGTTCATATAATGCCACTCAGGGACGAATAAGGATAGTCACCCTTGCCTTTAATGTTGGGACTAAGTAGTGTTGCCGCGGGCCTGTTTCCGAGATTTAAAAAAAAAAAAAATGCTGGGTAATTGGATGATGCATTAATATATCTAACACAACCAATTCGTCGTATCAAGAATTTAGGGAAAGTAATCTAGCTGAATGTGTTAGGGAACTTATACCAATATATCTTTCGTCAACCCATTTATTGAATCCGATTTTCTTTGGTTCTCGCTATTACTTTTGATTCACTTTGGAGGGATTTTTCAATTTCAGCAAATCTTTCGTATGACATCAATTCTAAGTTGAATAAAATCGTGTGATGGTTGAGAAAGGAAATGCGTCACTGGACTGACGGTGTTGCGAATCAATAGAACACATACCTGACATGGTTCTCGTTAGTCGTGTGAAGACGGCGTTGGAACCTGGAAATATGAAAAACTTTCAATTTATCACCGAAACTATCATCACAGAGGTTAACTGCATCATAGGCAGTCATTATAATAACATCATTTGAATACTGAGCAATAATATAATGGGCATGCTTGGAAAAATCATCCTTACCTGCAATACTTTACTCAACGTGATGAGGTTTAGGCGTAAAGTGACAGAAGCGGCTGCGCATGAGTTTATAACACTCTGTTTCGGTGCCACATACCATCAAATTTCAAAATTTCCTGTCATTTAAAAAGCTGCTTAGGACTTTTAGCACTGAGCAGATTAGCACATGAGTGTATACTTTCTGTGTGGGAACATTGTTTAGTTCAATTCCTTAAGGTTAACGAGATGAGCTAGAAAACAGATAAATGCGACTTTGTGGTGGTTGTGGCTGAGTGTGCGCAGTAGGAAATAGCGTCGTCACGATCTGTTCCTGTCAGACCGTAGTGAAATTTCGGTACACGTCCTCATTTCGTTGTATGTCCCGGCTGCATAATCACTAGTGAGTAGTCTTCCCTTTGTTTCAAATGATAACATGACAGACTAGAACTCTCCTATATAGTATCATAGTTTTTCTCCGTTCCAGCACAATCAATACCCACTTGTCAGGTGTGCGTTCGACTCCGGTAACATGGCAACGACGTCAATACACGACATCACGCCATATTCCTTTGTGCTGAGAGCTGTATTGTTGCTTGCAGTATCATCATCATCATCAACTTCGTCGCCATCATCGTCACCGTCGTCATCCTTTGCACCCTGCAGATGGGATGAGACAGGGTTCAGAAAGCAAGGATAAGTAAAGAATATGAGCGTGAGAACTAATAAACAGGCATGCCCAATGAAAGGGGCCCCACACTCATTTATTCACCATTAAAGCTCCCGGAATCCTGGCTCAACCATTGACGCACTTATCTACACGTAGTCCGAAGATTGTCAAGTTGAAAAACAGGGTTGCCAAAGCCTTGGCATACATTCCTCCAAAGAAAACTCATCCGACATGCTGAATCCTTTGTCAGTTTTGTAGCCTCGTCAGCTCACATACCTCTTATTTTCATACACTTGCTATGCTTTTTTATTTATTTATTTATTTATTTTTAGGTCATACAGCGCTTTCTCCCATCTTCAAACTCACTCGATGGGAATATATCACTGGGGAATGACATATATCCCTCTTCACCGCCTACAACTGGTCTAGGGGTATATCCTGTGTAGTAACCCCCCCCCCCAGAAAAAAAAATGGAAAAATGAAAAATAAAACCAACAGTTATCTCCTGAGTACTTACAGTCTTTAGAATGAAAACGGAATTAATTTCAGAAACAGAAAGACTGATCGTGCAGAAAGTATCATATCAAATGTAAGTTGGTCCGACGTACGAGTACTAAGATCATCCTTTAAAATATGCGCACGTTATAATTCAGTGGTGCCAGATTTGGATACATGTAACGAACTGTGGAACTTTTTTGTCCTCGTGGTAAATTATTTAATATTTTACCTTCTTTCATAAAGTTCATAATTCATGCACATGTGTTAGTTCTCTTCCCTCAGCGATAATGCTCTCTTCTTTCCACATCTAAGTACTCGTTAATCTTTGAAGTTATCCTCTCCACTAATCACAGTAAATGTACACCACTGCAATAATCTCTATTGTACAATGTTCTTTGAGAAACACATGAGATTCTTTCCACAACAGTGCATGAGGTTATTGCTGTACATACGTTGTAGGTTTGATTATAAGCATTATTGAAATGGACAAAATGCTAAATAATTTACCACAAGGGCAAATAAGTTGCACAGTTCATTACATATAGCCAAATCTGGCACCATTGATTTTTAACACTCGCATATTTTAAAAGATGATCTTGGTGCGTCAGATCAACCAACAATTGGTATGATATTTTCTGCAAGATCAATCTTTCTGCTTCTGAAATAATTCCGTTTTCATTCTAAAGACTGTAAGTATTCTGAGGGCAGCTGTTATCGAAGCTTCTCAATATTTTCAATATTCATTTTCTTTCTTAGAGGGGTGTGTTATTATACAGAATATCCCCCCAGACCAGTTGTAGGCGGTGAGGGGGATGTCTGTCCATCATTCCCTGATGATTTACTCCCATCGAGTGAGTTTGAAGATGGGAGGAGGCGCGGTATGGCTAAAAAATATAAATAAATAATAAAAAGGAGTATAGCAAGTGTATGAAAATAAGAGGTATGTGAGTTGATGAGGCTACAAAATTGACAAAGGATTGAGCTTGTTGGATGGGTTTTGTATGGAGTGTATGCCATGGCTTTGACATCCCGTTTTAGAACCTGACAATCTTCGGACTACGTGTCGATAGGTGCGTCTATGGTTGAGCTAGGATTCCGGGGGCTTTAATGATGAATAAATGAGTGCGGGGCCCATTTCATTGAGCAAGCTTGTTTATTAGTTCTCACAGTATCATAATCTTTTTACCTCTCCTTGCTTTCTGAACCCTGCCTCATCTCATCTGCAGTTTGGGAAGGATGACGACGGTGACGATGACGTTGATGATGATGATGATACAGCAGTGCAGTAAAATAGTTCTCAGAACAAAGGGATATGGCGTGGCATGGCGTATGTTGACATCGTTGCCATGATACCCGAGTCGAACGTCCACCTGACAGACGGGTATTGATTGTGGTGGAACGGAACATAACTAGAATACAAAAAAATATAGAATTGCATTATTTTGCCATTCCATCAGCTGAAACAAAGGGAAGGGTAATCAGCAGTGACGCTTCAGCCGGGACATACAGCAAAATGAGGACGTGTACCGGAATTTCACTACGGTCTGACAGGAACAGATCGTGACGACACATTTCCTACCGCGCACACTCAGCCACAACTACCACACTCGCGCAATTTTCTGTTTTCCAGTTCATTCCGTTAACCTTAAGGGACTGAATTATACTGTACAGTGTGCTCAGACAGAAAGTAGCTTATTGTCTTATGTGCTAATCTGCACAGTGTTCAAATTCCCTAACAGCTTTTTTAAATGACAGGAAATTTTGGAGGTTCATGGTATGTGCCATCGAAAATGAGTGTTATAAACTCATGCGCAGCGGCCTTCATTAGAGGTGAAGGGAATCTGAGCGAACGAATGCATTTGACACTTTATGCCTAGACTTCGTCAGGTCGAGTGAAGACTGCAGGTAAGGAAGATTTTTCCAAGCGTGCCCAGGATATCATTCCTTAGTATTCAAATGATGTTATTTTGATGACTACCTATGATGCAATTAATCCTTTTGATGATAGTTTCGGTGATCAATTGATAATGTTTCAAATATTCTTCCAGGTTCCAACGCCATCTTCACACGACTAAAGGGAACCATGTCAGGTATGTGTTATATTGATTCAGAGCACCGTCAGTTCAGTGACGCATTTTCTTTCTCTCGCGTGACACGATTTCATTCAAATTAGAACTGATGTCATGCGAGTTTTAATGGAAGGCTTCATCTTTTTTAGAATAGAAAAATCCCTCCACTATGAATCAAAAATGATAGCAAGACCCAAAGAAAACAATCAGATTCAATAAATGCGTTGACGAAGGATATTTTGGTAAAAGTTCCCTAACACCTTCAGTCGGATGGCTTTCCCTAGATGATTCTGGATACGACGAACTGGTTGTGTTAGATATATCGGTACATCATCCAATCAATCCACATTTTTCCCCCCTCATGGAAACTGGGAAAGAGGCCCGCTGGTACCATATACATTCCCAACATTTAAGGCAAGGGTGACTATCCTTATTCGTCCCTGAGTGGCATTATATGAACAATAAATCCCAACCACGCCATAAATGGAAACGCTGACAGGCTCCATCCGGTTGGAGGGCCTTATCCTAGTAGGCCACCAGGCTTCTGTCATATTTTGAACTATATGCTTGGTTCTGTTTCAGCCGATAAAGATCCGGAAACCCTCTATCCACCCTAACTCATCTGATGGTCAGATGTTGTGATACTCGGGGATAAATCTGATCATAAATCGAGGAGACTCATTCCTGTCTCACAACTAATGCTAATCGAATTTTACAAAACCAGGACATAGTGTTAACTTTAATGGCCCGGTTCCCACAGATAAAAACCTATTGGCTGTATGGTTTTCTAAGCTGAATATTATCATGCAGTATCGGCAAGAATGAAGTAATGACGTGCAAGGGCTGAACTGGTTAATGTTATCGTGTGACTCTACACATTTAAAAACGTGCACCCGGTGGACTGTAGGCTTAAATTACCTTTCTCCTGCAGTCCGCCATCCTTTCTCATGAAATTGAGGGATGGTGAAGTAGCTGAGGGACCATTGTATAGCCAGGCAAAAGAGCCGCCTTATAGTTTTTAGTGCCACCACATGAAGGCGTCCCTTCACTAATGAGGCTCTCCCTCTCTCCCTCTTTCTCCTAACTAACGTCTATGTATAGTAAGACACCCGAACCCAAGAAACCTTTGCAACAAATGTGAAGCCGGCTGATCTCATTTAACGATTCCTGATGTTCTTTAAATGATCATTACAAAATAGTAACATGCTGACAACTTCTTGGCCACAGTATTAATTAATACCCCTTGAATTTTGCAAGATATCGTATTATAAAATCTTCGTTCAGCCTTTTCAATCCGAAGTTTTTTTTCCTTTATCCTGCAGGTCGCGGCACCTCTCGCGATGATATCTCAAGGGCTGGGTTCGGAACTGGTGGTGCCGAGAAACGTAGCCTTGCAGCGAATATGCTGTCACATGCAGACCGTACGGGTGAAGGAAAGGCTTTGGTATCCGAACTTCAAAGGTGTGGTGCACGGGGAGAAGGATTTACAGGTTCGTTAATTTTGATTTATCGATTTTTGTGTCTAATTCCTCACCTATCCTACTCTCCTTTCTCCTTGGGGCACCCCATAATTCGCCTTAGTCGCCATTTGTAAAATCCTAGCAACTCTCCTGACATACAGGTATACAATGCTTGAGTGCATGTACTGTAGACTGCTGCCTGTCTTATTCGGGTGAAAAATTTTTCCTTTGAGTTGCATTATCTTAAGGTGCAGTAAATGTCTTCCTTCCAAATGCAGACCATGAGACAACCTTCAGTTCCATAGACGGTGCATGGTTTTGCAGTGACGGGGTGAGAAATGTGATGGTGTTGACAGTACTGTACTGTCCTCTAAGCAATTTTTTTCCTATTATGAACTAAATTCCTTTCGTCTTTCCCCAGGTGACGACATATCCCGCAGTGCCATGGATAATCCAGGGTTCGGCCGTGATGGTGTGGACAAGAACAGTTTGGACTCCCAAACCATGAATGAAACGGACAAGTCTGGTGCTGGCGATGAGGCCAAGACACCACTGCCGTCCACTGGCGCTAGGAAGTAAAGCAATTGAGATTTCAGTCGGTGGTACTGGCCTTTTTTTTTTTTTCCCTCGTGTTTGTGTTTACGTAAAGATATTATTGACTCATAGTCTGGTTGGCATAATCATTGGTTTGCTTGACTCTTTGTGGGCCGTCCCATCGACGTTAGGCCAGCCAAAATTATTATTATTATTATAATATAAAGGATAAGAACACTTGGCTTTCAAGTTAAGCATGTTTACTGCCGCCCTGCACTTCAATCTGTTTATATTAGGTAAAATTTCTTTAAAAAATATACCGTAGTCATTTAAATACTTCCTACCGTGTAATTATTCAACAAACTTGAACATGGCGAGTGTCATTGCTCAGACAACGATTTTAAGGTCACTGTGTGAAGTACAATGGTGTTTTAATTGCATGAACATAAGTTTGGTGTTTATTGTTCGTGTTCAGCTGAATATATGGTCGTCACCTAATCATGATTCGATCCGGGGCATCTTGTGTAAAACTCCTGCTGTGCTTTGCCAGTTTATATGCATGATTTTTACATTGCCAGCTTACAAATTATTTTTTGCTTTCCGCTGAATGTACGGTCAGTCCACCTTAAAAATTCCATCCAGTCTATCTTCTGTTAAGCCTTTACTTTGCACTGCTGGTAGGCTGGCATGTATGATTTCAAAGTTGTCAGCTTAAAAATTTATTTTTGGTTTATATTGTATCGAGTGCAATAAAACCTTGAAATAAAGCATTATTGGAATTAGTTTTTTTTTTTTTTTAATTCCTCTCTCTCTCTCTCTCTCTCTCTCTCTCTCTCTCTCTCTCTCTCTCTCTCTCTCTCTCTCTCTCTCTCATGTTTGTAGTCCCTCTGATTTCCCCCTACAACAGTCTCTCCTGACCTACAAAACAGCACATTATATTGTCAGCATATAAATTACATTACATCTGATTTAAACTGCTAAACGATTATTGAAATACCATACTCTTCATTTTAACTTGACTTAAGTGTTCCATTCCTCGATTATGAATGCTAAGATATAATAAGAGACTAGCGCTGGAATATGGTGCTAGTCATGAAGTGCTAAGGAGAGGATGTGGAGCCGTAGTACTGTCTCACACTTCACTGAGGCATGGGAAATAAGCTGCGATAAAACGATATAATCTGCGCCAGGTTGAAGCCAGCAAATACTCTAAACATTCTGGATATTAAAGTTTAAACAATTAATTCTTTTATAGCGGTGACGCACATTATTCTTGCTAGTCTGCAGTCCACCGGATTCACGTTTCGGTTGGACATTGAGCTTCTACCTCTACTACTACTACTACTATTACTACTACTAATAATAATAATAATAATAATAATTTTTACAAATAATAAAATGCCTCCATCCATTTGAGAATTATATTGTGAAGATCAAAACCAATTTTCATAATACGGGTCACCATTTGGAGTTGCAATGTGAAGATTAACACTCACCCAAATAATACAATCCGTTGGCCCCAAACACACCAACGACTGTGGTCACCAATCATATACCGTACTGCTACTTTATTACTATAATTTTTTCATTAACATTACAGTGCTAATACAGGCATTAATCTATTGGAGTCGTTGGTCTATGTGACTCGACCACAGCGGCTTCGTAATCCATACTCCAGAGAGACAGGCCTGAGGGCTGATGATATAGTGCACCTGAGACATCACGAGGGAGAAAGACAGTCGACATCTCAGCTAGGCCATAACGGACCTCTGAGTTTGATGCTTCATCTCAGAAAGAACCTCCTTCTCTAAACCTCACTTTCTTTTTCTAACGGAGACTCAGCTGTCTGAGGCAACTGACAGCAAACCCTTTTCTGTATCCTCCTACTTTCTCTATACTCATTTCAAAGCCAAAGGTGGCTGTTGTGTATATATACGCAACGACTTATCTTGCTCTCGTGTTCCTGAACTCGATTCTTCTGAATTCTCTACACTCTGGCTTTGGCTTTCCTGTCATTCTCTGACTAAATATATCTGTGCTGTTTACTTATCCCCTAATTCTACTGACTACCAAAAATTCTTCGACTATCTTACTGCTACGATGGAACACATTCTATCCATTTCACCACCACCTTTGGCTCTCCTCTCCTTTCACGGATCCACCTGGTCAACAAGCCTACATCTTTTCTATCCTTAATGACCTAGAGCAGCTTGTACAGCACCCTACCCGTATCCCTGACCGCCTTGGAGAGAGCTCCAACATACTTGACCTCTTCCTCACAACTAATCCTTCTGCTTACTCTGTTAATCTTTTCTCTCCGTTGGGCTCCTCCGATCACAACCTTATCACCTTAACCTGTCCTATCATGGCCTTTGGTTCCTTCTTCCTCGCATAAAAAAAAAAAAAAAAACTCCGGTACGGCCTGTGGACCCTCCAGGGAAACGTCGTCTGTGGCATTTTGGAGCCGCGGACTGGGAGGCCCTCAGGCAGTACTTCTTTGATTTTCCCTGGAATGATTATTGCTTCCATGGCCGGTAGCCATCTGGTTTAATCACGCTTGTTCTAATGCTGTCCGCAACAAGGAGAGGGCCTACAAAAGGTACCGGAGCCAACCCACCCCTGAATCACGTCATCTTTACGTTTCTGCCCGGAATCATGCTAAGTCTGTTCTTTGCTCTACTAAAAATAATTTCATCCATACTAAGTGCTCTCAACTCTCCAACTCGAATTCTTCCCACTCCTTCTGTCACCTTGCCAAAAATCTTTCTAACAACTTTACCTCATCATCCTTCCCTCCTCTCTTCTACTCTGATGGTTCTGTAGCTATTTCTTCTACTGATAAAGCAGATCTCTTTGCACAGACTTTCTCCTCCAATTCCACCTCAGACGATTCCGGTGCTGTTCCTCCATCACTTCCCCCCTCTGACTTCCTCATGGCTGACATTAAAATTTCTTCAGTTGATGTACTTCAGTTGAGGGACCTGATGGGGTCCCTCCTGTTGTGCTCAAGAACTGTGCTTCTGTGCTTACACCCTGCCTAGGCAAACTCTTTTGCCTTTGTCTGTCAACTTGTACCTTTCCTTCTTGCTGGAAGTTTGCTCTCATTCAGCCAGTCCCAAAGAAGGGTGACCACTCCCAACCCTCCAACTATCGTCCAATTGCTTTAACGTCCTGTATTTCAAAAGTTTTCGAGTCAATTCTCAATAGAAAAATTTTAAGGCATCTTTCCTATCACAACCTCCGTTCCGATCGTCAGTACGGGTTCCGTCAGGGACGCTCCACTGGCGATCCTCTCACCTACCTTTCAGACTCCTGGTCATCCTCCTTTCGGGACTTTGGCGAAAGCTTTGACATTGCACTTGACATCTCAAAGGCTTTCGATCGAGTCTGGCATAAATCTTTAATTTCCAAACAGCCCTCCTACGGTTTCTATCCTTCTATCTGTGCCTTCATCGCTAGCTTCCTTTCTGGTCGTTCTATAGCCGCTGTTGTAGACGGCCATCGTTCTTCTCCTAGATCTATCAACAGTGGTGTTTCTCAGGGCTCTGTCCTATCACCAACTCCCTTCCTTTTATTCATCAATGATCTTCTAAGCTGTACATCTAACCCTATCCACTCATACGCTGATGACTCCACCCTTCACCTTTCCATTCGGTTCCCGCAACGCCCATCTCAACAGGTACTTCAACAAACAAGGGATGAGGCTATGGCACACCTAATGTCTGACTTGGCTCGTATCTCTGACTGGGGTAAAAATAATATGGTTGTTTTTAATGCATCTAAGACTCAGTTCTTACACCTATCAACCCGACAAAATCTTCCACAGGTATACCCACTAATGTTTAATAATATTCAGCTTAATCCTGCATCATCCTTGAACATGCTTGGGGTTTCATTTACTCGGGACTTATCTTGGAAAGATCATATTACATCTCTTGTAAAATCTGCTTCCAAGAGATTGGGTGTGCTAAGCCGACTCTGCCCTTTCTTTACCGCTGCACAATTGTTGACTTTATACAGGGGTTTTATCCGCCCCTGTGTGGAGTACAACTCTCATGTGTGGGGAGGCTCCCCACATACAGCTCTCCTCAATAGGGTGGAGTCAAAGGCTTTTCGTCTCATTAACTCTCCTCCTCTTACTGACTCCCTTCAACCTCTGTCTCTTCGCCGCAATGTTGCATCTTTATTTCTTTTCTATCGCTACTTTAATGGTCACTGCTTCTCTGAACTGTCTGCTTGCATTCCTCCACCTCTACGACGGGCGCGTAGCACCCGTCTGGCAGCAAATCTCATCCCTTTTCTGTCCAACTCTCTAATGCAAGAGTTAACCGTTACTCCCAGTCTTTCATTTATGCAACAGGTCAACTCTGGAACTGTCTCCCTCTGTCTGTATTTCCTGCTGCCTATGATCTCCAGTCTTTCAAAAGCAGTGTGTCCAGGCATCTCAAAATGATCGGATCTTGAATTTGGCTCTCTATTGTATTTTGTTTTTCTCTTGGAGGGAACTGTTACTGCGGGCTCATGGCCTTTGGTTCCTTCTTCCTCGCATTAAAAAAAAAAAAAAAAAAAAGGTGTAAAATCCCTCCACCTCTGGACCCATCCCGCCTGATGTTGTGAACACATTGGAAGTGAATCGACCGTGGTCCACATTTTGGGGCTTTTCTCGATAGTATCTATTTTTTTCTTTTTCATTCCTACTACTACTCTTACAACAACAACAACAACAATTACTACTACTACTACTATTACTACTACTACTAATACTGCTGCTGCTACATACTACTACTAATACTGCTGCTGCTGCTGCTGCTGTTGTTGTTGCTGCTGCTGCTGCTCCTACTACTACTACTACTACTACTACTACTACTACTACTACCATCCAACGTGATAGTATTAATTTCACAACGTTTCTCTGCTCTTTAACTTGGCCTGAAATTACAATTTCTCCATTTCGAAGGATAAGATGTAACCACAGATTAACACTAGAGCATGACGTTCGTCATGAAGAAGTGCCATGTAACGTAGAACCGCAGCATTGTCTTTCTGCCACTGAGGTACGATAAGTGAATGACGCTGTACAAAGGCAAAACTCTGGGCACAATTGTGGTGAAAGAACTGTAAATGAGGGTGTTCGATGTATCTATCACCAACCCATTCGCCGATCTTCCAAAAGGTAAATAAAATAGCAAAAGGGAAGTACTATAAAAAAAATAGTTTCAACCACATGACCATCTAAAACGTGAACCCTGTGAAATGCAGGTTTAAATTGCCATTCAACAGTCCACCGCATCCTTCTTTCGAGGGATAGAGAGCTAGCTGAAGGACGTTTGTGGAATCTGGCTGTTGAACCGTCTGCTTATATCTGTGCCACCACGTGAAGGCATCCCTCTGCAGTACTTCGCCTGATGGCGAAAAGAATAAAGCAATAAAATATGCCACCTGTCTGAATGGGTTACTAACTGCAAACATTTGATCCTGACATACCATTGTCTTTCCCAGTGGCATTGATTTTTTCATATTTCCGAGGGGGGGGGGGTGAATTCCAAGACCAAGGAGTATTCGGAGAGAAGAGAGAGCCAAAACCGAGGGAAATGAGCTGATAAAACTGCGTGTATATTAACTATATTATGTACTGTAGAGCAAAATATCGGTTATATAACAGTAGGACAAGGAAAATAACCCAATGCGTTACTTGTAGCAAAATCTGGCACTATTTCATCATCCCATTCCCTCCAGTTTTTAAACCCGTGTTTGGTAGTTCTAATTATTTAAAATCTTCTGCATTTTCAGTTTTCATATTTTTTAAATAACTGCAAATTCAATGTAAAGACTGAGTATTCTGGCGGTAACTATAGGTATAATATTGCTTGGTTCAGGATTACTTGAACTGTCGAAGAGGTGATTACTCACAGTATTACCACGGTCCAGTTGCAGGAGGGTCCCCATCCTCTCTACAAGTTTTATGCCCATGTGTTATTGTATATCCACAGCTACACAGCTAGCCCTTGTTAGACACCTTATCATCTGTCTCTGGCAGCAATTTGCACTTGACGTCACAGAATCATTTCCGATGTATGAAGGATATAATAAAATTATCATAATCTCAAACACCCTCGGCAATTGCATCTTAATTTTCATGAGAGAAACTTCACTACTCTAACCACAGCTCACGCTATCTTCGAGCAAATAGTTAACGAGGTCGGGTGACCCGAAGCCTTACCACCTAACAACACCACGGAGTATGGGTGTATCCTGAGGAACTGATCATGTATCATCGTTTGGTACATGATTATGCAATTTTCTCTCTATTTCCCTGACGCTAATGTGTTGCTAGCATGTGAGAGAAAGTACTGCACTATCACGTTAACTGTGCTGTCGTTTCCTCATCGAGAATTTCCTCGAGATTAAGTTTGTTCATTTCTTAGCAATTACTACACTCTTCCAGCAACACTTATTATTTCACATGAAATGAATTATTTCAGAAGACAGTCAACCATTACGTGAGGACCAGTACCTGCCACGGCAGCACCAGGACACACAACCATACGAATGATAGGTCGCCAAGAGCCACCAGACAGTGGCTATATTAAAAAACAAACACCACACACACACAAAAAAACAAAAAAAAAACACGCATAGCCGTACATCACACTCATGGATGTCCACCGACTACCAGTCACCATGATATAACGATCCAACATCACTTGTACTTACCACCTCCTGCAGCCTCCAAACCTCATCATCAACGTGAGAGCTGTTGTTCATTCCATCTCTAGAGTTGTATATTTGTTAATATGTTCACCCGTATCAGTCGAATCTCTTTACCGTACAGAAACTAAAACTTCAGTAGCAAAGAGAACTGACAAACATTACGACATTCTGTATGTTGAAGAAGATATGTTATGACAATATCACGACGATGCTGTTTTTTATTATAATGGGAAAAACATATCATGCCATGGATATCTTTCTCTGATATCATTCAGAATGACTTTCGCTGAACCTGAAAGTTTCTTCAACATTTCGTCTGGCAGATATTGTTCAATACTATCCACTTTCATTGCACAATATAATAACATTCAACAAAACGTAGTAGGTGGTAGTGCCTGTCATTCATTCACCCCATGTAGTGTTGCTTTCGGGTTAATCTACACTGAAGAACAATGCAAATGGCTTCCTTTAAACGGATCCCATTTATTTCAGTGGTTGGTGATCATATTGCCAGTTTAAGATTGTAAACATTACCAAGGAATTATAGGATGGTCCCCACACAGTAGCAGTACACTGACATGCCTGTGTACAGATTGCCTTAATGTTTAATAAACAGCTAAGAAAATTAGTTCCCAAAGATTGTCTGTCTGCATCGTTTTACTTTTGGCCCCATAAAATAATTTATAAGAGAGAGAGAGAGAGAGAGAGAGAGAGAGAGAGAGAGAGAGAGAGAGAGAGAGAGAGAGAGAGAGAGAGAGAGAGACAGTTGTACCAAGTTTAAGTGAGGTGGTAAAGAAATGAAAGAATGGTACAAACTGGAAAGTTCTTGAAAGAAAGAAGACAGACTCTGGAACAGTACATTTGGCTGCCGTTGTAATGTCGAGACCTATTAAATAGTTACATGGTGGTCTTTCAGGATAAGGCGGTCCAACAGGCTGCAGTCCATAAACGTTATCGTCCGAGGTATGAATGGTATTTGTTGATATTATAGTATAACCCTGGGACAAGTGCCACTTTTCCCTCAAATCTCTGAAGTTTAGCAGCCTATCCTCGAACGCTGAATTCCGATCTGTGTACAACTTTTGCACGTTTTTATTTTTTTATTTTTTTTTTTAAATCCAGGAAACTGGCCATACCACGTTGAGTACACCGCTTCCCGTCCGATCAGCGAAGTTAAGCAACGTTGGGTCTGGTTAGTACTTGGATGGGTGACCGCCTGGGAACACCAGATGCTGTTGGCATCCCTACGTGTCAAGTGGGGTTGGTGGAGGATTAGTGCCTCTCCCTGTAAAACAGTTAACTCTAAGCCCTTGGCCACCCCGTTTGGGATACATGGCGTCTGGCAATGAATGAATGAAACTGTAGGATTGGTTAGGTTTGTTTTCTTTGTATTTCCTTTGCTGGTTTCTCGGTTAGGTTCATCTTTTAGGTTAAGTTTGGATAGCCCGAGATAATATCGAGTAAAAAAATGAGAAAACTATGGTGGAATGTTCATCCTGGGAAAATCAAAGTTAACCTTTAGTGCAAGAATGGTATACAGAACGGAAATCTGCTCCTCAGACTCCTACGGTACTAATGGAGTAACATGTATGAACACACTGAGTTAGCATTACTTTTTTCATGAGACGGGGCATATATTTAGGTCTTTATTAAAATACAGTAGATGGCTAGTATCTTGTCTGAATAATGGAGTAAATCTAATATGTAGGTAGATTTAATTCCATTCTACTTTGCAGCCCAGTTAGCCACACTTCTTCATCTATAGATCTCTTTATCCTTATAATTATCTGATGAATAACTCTATAGTATGTAGGGAGTGCCTTTTCGAACCATCTCGGACTGCTTTATTTCCTTTTATCTTCAACAATCGACATCACCCTCTGCTTCGCTTTCTCTTGCCCAAATTTCCCTCCTTATCACACCACAGTCACTGCTGAGCTAACTTTTTTCAACAGTTTCTATTCTTTATTCATAACCCTCAATCGTCGTCCAAGATTCATTGCTTTTTATAAGTGACGAAACGTTTATACGAGAAGAAACTGAATTACCAGACATTCTTCAGTCCCACGGCGACACTCGAGCACATAATCACTGCTCTCGGTGAAGCTGCTCTTTATCTTCTTGATGACATCATTGTTTTACACCATTACGCTTGTAATCATCTTTTTCACAACACTGACTAAAAATTCTTTAGCACACTGACATTTTCCGTTTTTGTAAATCAGTCGCAGCTCAGATTTCGTCTATGTGTCTATCCCAGATACCAGCACTTCGATCTTCCCTACAAATATTTTCAACATTTTTTTTTTTTAGAATATGCACTATGATTTTTTTTTCCCGACACGACAAAACTTTCAGTCTTCATCTGCTACCATCATTGCACTATCCAAAAGGAGAAACATAGTCAGCCCTGTCCTCGCTCTGATCTCTCCCACTGATCAGAATACAAACGAAACAGCCATACCGACACGATATACCTGTTCTTCAGTCCAAACATTCAGGCAGCACTTCTCACTTGACGCACTATGTATTCTCACAGATGTTTTACTTGATATACATATTGTGGATAACTGGGGATAATTAGCTTTTCGCTACGTGTATTCCAAATAGCTTCAACAATGCCTCCTAATCTCTGTGGCATTCCTTCTCTAGGCCCATTTAAACAACAGATTTAATTTTTTCTACTTTTAACATCCGTACCTGACATATTCCGATCGATAAATCATCAATACATTCTTGACTCTCTCTTTATTCACCGTGTTCTTCACATACTAATTATTCCGTAAAGGCCATAACTGTCTATCAATAGTCACCAAACAATTTTGTGCAATAGTTTTTCTTCTCCACATCCCCAGCTACTGTCTTAGCGCAAGAGTAACGCACACAGACAAGAAACTGGAAGCCTTGTCCTCTAGTTTGTAGCTCAAGTGAGTGAGATTCACAGACGTATTTACAAACGATACTCTGTTGAAAATCATATTTGTTTTTTGGCGAAGCACGAGGAATGGCTAGTTTCTTATCTCTTGTTCTTTCTGAAAAACAGTGGGACTTAAGAGAAGAAAATTATTATTTTTTTTTTTTTTTTTTTTTGGTAATGTAAAGGAGGGCGAGGAGGAGTGCAAATGTTTTTCTTAAGTAGTTTTATTTCTGTAAATTTATTTTCTAGGGTGCTGGAGAGGGATGCCTTCATGTGATGGCACCGATACAATCAGATGGTTTCATTGCTCGGATAAACAAATATCCCTCAACTCCCCCAAAAGGAGGAAGATGGACTGCAGAAGGAGAACTTCAACCAGCAGTCCACTGGGTTCACATTTCAGATGAACAAAGGGCTATAACAACACCTAATGCTAATGATGTGCGGGTTAGAAGAAGGACCTGATCATGAGAGTGTAAATCCGGGGTCAAAGAAGGATGACAGAGAAGAGAATGGTATTTTTCACGACATAATGTAATAGTTTTATTTTATATGGCTTCCTTGCATGATATCCTTTCTCCTTTTCTTTGCGACATTGAACCCCGGCAAAGATGGAGGAAAATTGTATGGTAGAGCACGAGGACATACGGACGACTCACCTGAACTCTTTCCCTATACTGATATATTACATACTACTATGGCAATAAGCAAACATAACGGTATATATATATATATATATATATATATATATATATATATATATAGATATATATATATATATATATATATATCAGGCTGGTAAAATGGAAGAACTTATTTCAGTGTTCAAGGAATACATGATGGATATTTGTGCTCATACAGAAACGTGGTTGCTTGAAGATGATAAAATGAATTTGGAAGATGGTATTACTATGTTGGTTTCTGGTAAGAGTGATGGAATTCATTACCAAGAAGTAGGCTTACTGCTGAGTACAGATGCTTGTAAGGCACTATGTGAGTTTGAACCAAATAATGAGCGCTTGCTTTATGCTCGTTTAAAACCTGACCATGGCAATATCAGTATGGTTGTACGGTACGCTCTGACAAAAGAGACTGCTGATGAAAAGAAGGATGACTTTTATGAGAAGCTGCAGGATGTAGTGAATAGAGTGGTAAGACATGATGTGTTAGTTTGCATTGGTGATTGAAATTCTTGGCGTCTCACTTAACAGTGCCCTCAGCTGGACCTCTCATGTCAGATCACTTGCTAAAACCGCCTCAAAGAAACTTTGATTATTGTACAGAGTCCGTAACTTCTTCGCCGATAAGCAGTTAGCTATAGTTTATAACAGTCATGTGCGCTCTCAGCTTGAATATTGCCCACCCTTGTGGAATGGTTGTGGAGAGGTTTCATGAAGACAACTAGACAAAATTCAGAACAAAGCTGTTAGAATCATTAACAACCCTGTCATTACATATAAACTATACCTCCCCTGCAAGTAAGAAGGAATGTTGCCTCCCTTGCATTATTTTACAGATACTTTTTTGGCAAATGCTCAGACGAAGTTGCGTCCATGGTGCCACCTCTCCATGCCTTCCCTCGTGCTACACGGGCATCTGGTAGAGCTCATGACTGGAATGTCACTCAGCCATATTGCAGAACTTCTGAGTATCAGAATTCTTTCATTCCCCGAACTGCATCTGTCTGGAACTCGCTTCCCCAGAGTCGTTTCCCTCCAAATTTCAACCCACAGCTGTTCAAGTCTAACTGTTACAGATATTTTATGAACAGAGGACACCAGTAATCTGGTGTATGGATTATTTTTTTTTCCTCATTTGTTTTTCCTTCCTCCATTCCGTTATTTATAAAAAGAAAAATTAATGCGATTGTTGGCAGTAGTAGGGATGGCTTTGAAGATTGTATGGGTAAGGAGGGTGTTGGTATAAGAAACGAAAATGGGGTGCGACTTGGAAGCTTTAGTTTGGCAAATGACCTTATGATTCGTGGAACTATCTTTGAGCATAGAAAAATACATAAAACTATTTGGATATCACCATGTGGTAAATATTGTAACCAGACTAACCACAGTGCAATTAGCAGAAGGCATAGGAGCTATTTGCAAGATGTCTGCGTAAGGAGGGGGACAGATATAGATAGTGATCATCAACTTGTTGTGTCAAAGATGAAAATAAAACTTAAGAGAAACGTTAATGGCAATTGTACAGGAGGTAATAATTATGATTTTGATGAGCTGAGAAGTGATGAGAACACGAAGGAAAAGTTTCGGTGGGAATGTAGGAACAGGTTTCTAGTCCTGCAGACTTTGATGGAATCTGAAGACAATGATATTAATCAAATGTGGAGAGGGGTAAAAGAGGTTTTGCATGAGAGTCCTAAGGTTACTATTAAGAAAAAGGGAAAAGCGAGAAGGAAAAAGTGGATGTCAGATGAAACATGGAATGCAATTCAGGAAAGGAAAGAGGCGAAGTTAAAAAGTGAAGAACATGTTGATGGACAGGTAGTTGAAGTACTCAGAACAAAGTACTGGAGTTTACATTCTGAAGTAAAAAGACTCGTTAGACGTGATAAGAGGAGGCTATATGATGAAAAGGCAACAGAGACAGACATTAAATTAAGTAAAAATGACGGTCAGAGCACAAGAGCGGCGTATCAGGCCATAAAGGAGTTAACTGGGACTGAAAAGAGAAGGAAGGAAATACCTGTACGAGATAGAAATTGTCATTTGATGACTAAAGATTTGGATAAAAAAGGAAGATGGAAAGAGCATTTTGAATCTGTTTTAAATAGACCAATCCCAACTGATGAGGACATTTTGTCAGCCGAGAGAGATTTGCAGATAGAAACAGGGGATATAACTTTGGAAGAGGTAGCAAAATCTATAAGGGCGTTAAAGAATTTTAAGGCCCCAGGAGAGGATGGAATATTTCCTGAAATGCTTAAGGTGGAAAATGATGGAGTTGATGAATGCGCTTTTGAAACATTTTAATGTGGCTTGGGATAATGATGGAATTCCAGAAGAGTGGAAAAATGGAGTGATTATAAAAATACTAGAAAAGGGAGGTTTAAGTGTGTGTGGCAATTGGAGGGGGATAACTTTGACACCTGTAACTGCAAAAGTCTTTTCCAAAATCTTGTTGAACAGAATAGAGCCAGTAATTGAAAAAAAATTTAAGAGAAGAACAAGCGAGATTTAGAAAGGGTCGAGGTTGTAATGATCAGATTTTTATTGTAAGGCATCTAATGCAACAAGCTAATGAGATGAAAATGCCACTTAGTATATGTTTTGTGGATTTTGAAAAGGCGTTTGATAGTGTTTCACGCGGAGCTATGTTGAAAATTATGAGATTCTATGGTATACCAGAAACGTTTGTAAATATTATTAGAAACCTGCATGAAGGTACTTTTTGTAAGGTAATGGTGGATGTTTCTTTGAGTGATCCACTTGAAGTTGGGTCAGGAGTGATTTAAGGAGGAGTTCTTTCGCCATTGCTGTTTGTTTTGGTTATGGATTATGTTATGAGAAAGGTTGTCAAGAGAACAAGTGTAGGAATTAACTGGAAAGAAATTTAGAGGCTGATGGATCTGGACTATGATGATGATATTGTACTGATTTGCGGAAGTATTTACGAGATGCAGAGGGTGCTTGATTGTCTGGTGGAGGAAGGAGAAAAAGTGGGATTGGTAATAAATTGTGGAAAGACTGAAATTATTAAATGAACGTGGAGAACCAAATCGATTGTGTAATTGGGAATAATTTGGTGAAGAATGTAGGAAACTTTAAATATCAGGGAACGATTGTATCATCTAATGGATCATTAAACAGTGAAACTGAGGAGAGGATTAGACATGCTTGGCGAGCTGCTGGAATGTTGATATCTGTTTGGAATAATAATATGCTTTCGGTACATACTAAAGTAAGAATTTACAAGTCCATGGCTAGACCAATTTTAATTTATGGGCATGAGTCATGATACAGTACAATTGCAACAGATCAGAAAGTATTAGGATCTGAGAATAAAACACTGAAAAGGATTCTTAGGGTAAAGTGGCAAGACAGAGTTACTAATGCAAGAGTAAGGGATATTACGAGAGTGGAACCAATTAATGAATATGTGAGACTGTCTCGCTGGAAGTGGCTGGGGCACATATACAGAAAAGACGGCAGTTTAATACAGGATGTGCCAGAGTGGATTGCTAGAGGAAGAAGAGGTAGAGGTAGGCCGAGGGAAACCTGGCTGAGGACAACGAAAAGAGAAGCAGGAGAGGAGTGTTGGTGGAACCTAAAGGAGATGGCAAGAGACACATATTGGTGAAGAGAGTTCATCGAGGCCCTATGCATCCCGTCGGGTGCCACGGATATATATATATATATATATATATATATATACATATATATATATATATATATATATATATATATATTTTTTTTTTTTTTTTTTTTTTTTTTTAATGAAAACTCGGGGGTGAGATTCTCAGACATTTTTACAATCGATCCCTCTTCGTAACTTAGATTTGGTTTTCAGGAAGAACTAGGTAAGGGAAGATTTGTACACCTCTCCTTGATCTTCTTGAAGAAAACAGTTACAATTTGCTGCAACTTTCGTGTAGTAACTTACGATACATCCATGGGGTTAGGACAAAAAAAGATTCTACAACCTCCTAGTCCCTCCTGCATATTGAAGCCTGTGTTACGACAGAGATTTGATCATAAGTATTCTTGTATATCCTGGTCCAGATTATTATGAAGCTATTGTTTCTAATAACCAAAATTACAAATGGCTTATCCAAAAGTTAAAAAAAATGTCTAAAGATAGCAAGAATACTCTTTAAAGATTAAAAAGCATTCGGGAGCCGAATGCTAATTGCCCACCAGAATATGCTGTTGGCCAAGTCCATGATTTTGGCCATATCTTGATATGCTGAAGGTTTCATGTTGATAGCTCAAGTCGTTCAGGAGCTAAAAGCGGGCGACAAAAACTAGTTGACCTTTGGCATCCATTTTGGTGACCTTGACCTTGACTCCGACTGCCCAGTTTCAAACTCGGCCAAGATTTTGGCCATATCTTGATACTCTGAAGGTTTCATGATAGTTCAGGCCGTTCATGAGATATTATGGGAACACACACACACACACACACACACACACACACAGGCGGGAAAAAACATTATCACCCGGATTGTACAGGCAGGCGATAATAAAAGACTTGACTGAATGGGTTGAATTTTTCTGTACGATGCTTTTTTTTTTTTTCATATCTAATCCTTATCTAAAATACGAGAGTCCGTCCTTCGTCTAAGAGGATCTGAAATAATATTTCCATCCTCAAGACTTCATTATATTTTTTCTTCTAACTAACGCAAGACTTAAATTTATTAATGCGCCCTCAAGGTGAAAGGAATAGAAAGTCTCAGAATAAAACTCAGTTTATAGCAAAATTTTCTTTTCTTGGACATAATCATAATTTTAAAGTTTTATTTCAGTAAGGCTTAGACTCATCATTACCATCCTCAGTAGCATCCTAAATTCCTTTACCATTAGTAGATGGAGTGGGCAGAGTTTAGAAATAGGATATAAAAATATATAACGTAGGAGACCTATCAACAAATTTCCAATTGCATTTAATGGTATAGTCACATGAAAGTTACATTTGTTATCGATTTTTTACTGTGCAGTGTTTCCCACTTAAGCACCTCACAATGATGGAAGAAAAATAATAGCAATTATTATGTACTAGGTGCGATTTACGACTGAGTGTTGCATTAAGGAACAGTTGTAAGCAATGAGCTGTTATTTTTATTACAGAACACACTGGCTGCTGAGGACTGACATGAAATAATGTTATGTAAAATATGAACACTTATCAGTTGGATCCCTTATGCTCATCCTCATATTCGACCTCTGCCACGAAGCCAGAACCACCACTGACATTATAGGTCACCTTCTGGCGCCGTCCGTCAGGTAGAAGCACATAGTAAGTACCCTGTGTGCCAGAGTCAGTAATGTTCTCTTCGTGACCGAAATTAGTTAAATCGTTTATCACGGAGTAGCGGAAGCCAGAGTTCTTACCAGTGTCTTTCATGCTGGGGTTGTTTTCTGGATGGTGTCCCTCATTAGAAGGAAATGTGATACTGTGTGTCCCCATTCCATCGACCGAGTCATTTCCGTCGACAGGGTTATTACCGTCGACAGCGTCATTACTGTCGGCAGTATCTTCACCTCCAATATTACTATCCTGGTGAACTAAAGTGTTGGTTCCATTCTCTTGGTATCCGGAGCTGTTGTTGTTCCCATTTTCCCGGGGACGAGAGCTGATCCTGGAAACAGGTTGGTAACTGTTGCCACTCGCTTGGTTACCGCTGTCTCTACTCTCACCACTCCCTTTGTGATCAGACTCGTTCTGTTCATTTTCTCCTCCCATGCTGGTGTTATCGTTGCCGGGATCATCCTGGGAGTGACAAGGGCATCTGTTCTATGTGAATCATGGATATGTCATTGATTACCGTTCTTACATCAACATTTTATAGTTTTGAGTCCAAGGAAAACTTTTCTATTTTCTAGCTCAGGATAGACAAGGTAACCAGTTGACTAGAGGAGCCATTGGAATAAAGAGGTAAGATTCAGTCTTAGTTAACCCGTTCAGATTGCAAACATCCTTTCTTTCTCCCCGAATGAAAATATTTTTAACAGAAACAGTGTATACGTGTGGGGGGGGGGGAAGTGTGAGCTATGTGTGATTTGTATTTGAATTAATATTGGTGGACAGAAAGGAGTTGGCTGAATGAAGTCTGACGAGTTTATGTTTTGTCTCACTGGATTGTAACATTTCTGTTTCAAGTACTCTCTGAAGTAACTGTTTTTAGTTAGATGCTTTAAATTAGGGATTAGGGACACATTTGTCCAGACTCAGTCAGTTCCAGTTCCTTCAGGTCCAGCCAGTGTTCAGGTATAAATCGCATCCAGTCAGGCACATCCATGTCATTTCACTTCATTTCAGTCACTCAGTACCACTCAGATCGTTCACACCCATTCGTGTTCAGTCATTTCAGGGCTTTTCAAATGACTTCTGGTTCAGTTATTCTCATCTTGGTCTTTTACGCCTGTTCTGAGCCTTTCAGGTTCAGTTTAGTCTCAGTCAGACCATTTAAGTCAATTTTGGCTGTTCATATCCATTTAGACTCAGTCATGTTTGTTCATATCAATTCAGGACGATTAAGGTCCAGTCAGGTCAGTACACAGTAGGTCTAATTAGGCGCCTTCATGGCATTCACATTGTCAGGTCTTTGACATCCATTCGAACTCTGTCAGGCCGACAGCTTGGAGGCCATGCAGTTCCAGTTACGTACATACCCGTCAAAAATTTTTCTAATTATTTAAGCACCAAGCAGTTCAATTAAATCAAGGGAGATTCTAAAATCATCTGTCTTGGTTGTATAACAGCGAAATATTATGTTTGTGGGGTCAATGTTTGGGACCATACAAGAGTGTAATGACATACGATAAAGTCGCATTTTGGTAGAAGAATTACTCAGAGATGGCAATTCCATTGCCAATCCTCGCACCCATTGTACCCAGATTGTCCAGAACTTTTTGTTGGGAGTGTGCATTCCTGTTTTGGAAGGGATTATAATCGAGGTGGCGCTGTGTACCCCAGGAGAGGAAGAACAACGGAACCTCCAGTGGGAGCCGAATTTCCCCATCCGTCCCTGTGTCCCACGAACAGGATCTCGGCCATCTTGGCGGGGCGCCGTATTCCACCAGTCGGCAACTATCTGTACTCTCTACACCATTTTATTGCACGACGTGAAATGACTCTCTGCCAGTCATTACCTTCCTCTTTACAGTTGCTGGAGACATTGAGAGTTCTTCCGGGCCTCAAACAATATATTTTTCCTATCTGCTTTCTACATTATTCGGGCACTGAACATTCACGGGGATCTGTTCAGTGAAATTCTTGCAGACAATGGTTCAACACACATGCACGACAATTACAAAAGCCAAACAACACGACAGCACGTGGGAATGTGACAGATACAACAGTTCCTCAAACACTGTTCCTGTCGCACCAAACACCACTCCTCCGGCCATCTCGAACAACTTCTCGACTCACACAACTACTGTCACTACAAAGCCTTGCCCACAAACACTACAGCTAAAACACACACACCCACACCAGATGCACCCCTCCTCAAACACTCAGCATTCGCATATTACAACTAAATGTTGGTTTCCACATCAAAACACAACAGACTGAACAGTTTTTACATACTGTACACACAACATACACACTGGACTCCTACAAACAACAATGCTTTCATGGACACACTAGGCTCCCCACACCAGTCAGGGTCGCACATCCACAAAGACAGAAATTATGGCCATGGAGGAGACCTCATCACTTATACTCACATATTATTTGCGTAAACTACAAAAAAGTAGACCAGACAAAATACTCAGAGGAAACAGAGCAACACTTTAGCACACTAAACAACACATCCATCCCCTTTATTGGCAGGCAAATTACGATATTAAACACAATATCAACACAGACAAACACCATTTTATACGAGGCAACAAAAGCACAAAAACACAAACTTTATGCCGGAAGTGCTCGCCTTATGAAACAGAAGGACCCACTCAAATACAACTTTCGTCTGCCACACACAAGACACAATGTCACAAGCACTGCAATTAAACACTATACAATTTAAAAAATATACAAGGAAAATAGACACAAAATAATGTGTTAAAACACTGAGCCTCTCCACACATGCCTTTCTCGGCTCTACGAAACACCCATCAGCATCATTAAGTCGCAGTCATGTACCTCCAATATCCAAGCCGTCATTGCCTTCAACAGCCAATACAATCCTTCCTAAAAAAAAAAAAAACACACACACACACACAAAAACAAAAAAACAAGCAGATTGAGATGGTTTGGACATGTGGAGAGGATGGGGGGTGATAATTGGGTGAGGAAGGTGAGAAGTGTTAATATTGGGGATGGGGATTTGAGGGGTAGACCGAGAAAGACATGGGACGAGGTCATTGTGATCTCAGGGTTAAGGGACTGAACAGGGAAGCTGCAATGGATTGTGCAGCATGGACAGCCGCCATTAGGTGACCAAGGCCGATGCATGCAAGCATGTTGGAGCCTTTAAAAACGAAAACGAAAACGAAAACACTCTCTCGGACCACTACGCAGACTTAAGCCACTTTACAGTAACATGCACCGAGTCAGGAAAACAATCTTTTCTGTATAGGCTGTCCTTTCCACTAAACGTAGCCCCCCACACCTCAACAGAAGCATAATACCGTCAAGAAAACAAAGAACTCTACTAGCACATGGCCGGATAGTATCAACAGTCTACACCCGAAACACATAAGACACACAGTATCCACGCCCTCACATACGGATAGATCAACAGTCTACCCCCGAAACACATTAGACACACAGCATCCACGCCATCACAAACATCAGAAATGTATCTTACGCATATTGAAGTATTCCCATCATTTGGAAACATAAACCCAACAAGGACCCAGCACTCCTTACTAGGTACAGACTTATAACTTTACTGCGTCCGCCATCCATGATAAATGAACGTAAAATTCATAACCAATTTACATCGTGTGTCCCCCTTGCTCTTTCACAGTGCAGCTTTAGAGCAAATACAGTACCTTACTAACCAATCCCACATAACACGCATTTGATGACATCAACTCTTTAACACCCACACAATCCTGACGCAAACACCAAAGTCTACAACACAAACATGGATGGCAACGCCAAATACTGGCTTGTCACCAATTTGTTTATTAGACAAGCATATGTTACACTCTACGATTTCCACAGGACTTCATTCCGATGATTAGCATCGTTGACTGTGGATCTGCCGGCCCGTTAGCGCAATGGTTCGAATCCCGGTGAGGGCAGCTGGCGTCACTCGATTCAGGTGTCAATCCATCCCCTGTGGGTTACTAGCTAAACTGAGTAACAAGGGTTACACCTAGGGGAGGTGACTGGTAACTTAGATTTTTTTTTTAATAGATAATGAATGGAGGAAGGAAAAACAAAGGAAAAAAAAATAAGTCCATGTGCCTAAAGGCATCCTCATTTCATAAAATATTTATAACAACTGGATTTAAATTAAAGTGGATTAAATGTCTGTGAGAAGCAACTCCCAGGAAGTGAATTCCAGAGAGTAGTAGTTCTGGGGATAAATGAATTTTGGTAAGCAGAGGTTCTGCATTGCGGGGGAGAGAGTGTGAGTTCATGGGCGTTCCCAGCTGCCCGAGTATTTCGGGAGAAAATGTGAAGGGGAAGCATAATTGAAGCCAGTTCATCAGAGCATTTACGGTAAAAATATCGATGAAATAATGCTAATGAAGCAACATCTCTACGTACTGATAATGGAGGAAGTTCCTGCGTAATGGCAGGATTACTGATTAATCTAATGGCTTTATTTTGAATTTTGTCCAACTGCCTCAATGCAACCGCTCCACATCCACTCCACAGTGGTGAACAGTATTCGATCTGAGAACACACATGACATGTATTTTGTGGCCATCTGCTCGTCAGTGAAGAACTCACGAACTCTGTACATAAGTCCCAGTTTTTTTAGAAGCATTTTTAGCAAGGGTTTTAACATAAACTGTCCAGCTTAGGTTGGGGTTTAGAGTAATCGTCAGCAGTGGCCTTGTATCCCAGATTATTGGGTGTATAGCCAGCAACAGGTTCAAAGGCCTTCGTTATGGAGATGAGCACAGCGGCTAAACGACCCATGATGTCTGCCCTCACCTTTATCTTACCTTTATACATGATCTTCCTACACTCCAATCACCCACCAACATTGCTATATATGCAAATGCCATTACTATAACATCCAAACATCATATTGCAGACAGCATGAACGCAATGGGGAAAAAAAATAAACTACCTCAACACATCACACTTCAGGCATGGGTCAAGGACACCAGGCTGACGATTGCTCCAGCCAAATCAACCACCGCTCTCATCACCAGCACCGATCATGACGAAAGGTATTGTACACCCCTAACATCACACTTAGCAATGTTCCACACCCCCTCCACTAAGATCCTTGGAGAGATATAATGGCAATGAATTCATCTTCAGGGAACCACATACAATTACTCAAGAGGCGGTACACCCAGACTCAAAACAGGTACAAGGACAGACCTTAGCCAACAAAAAGAAACACTTTTCCTACTATGCGAAATATATATTTAATCAATGCTGTACTATTCCTCCTCGGCTTGAGTTTCCGTCTAATCTAACACACTTCATCACCTTGCCGACCATACAGAATAATGCTTTTTTCGTTACCAAAAGTTATACCAAAGCACTACCACAGCTTACACTTTGAAACTAGTCCTCCCTGTGAGAAAATACTCTGATATGAGAGCTACATAATTCTATGTCACAGCCCGTTCAGACAAACAACACCTGCATCATCACATGATAAAGCCGCATAATACAAATGGACACATAAAACAATGACCCCACAAACACTACCAGACCATTATCAAAAACATGCCGCTCCAGACATTTCAACACTAGCAAAGCAGAAGCATCTGCATATTTATTTCACGCACAGGGTATTAAATGTCGATCAGAACAATATGTCACAAACGCCCTCTCCCAACATCAGTCTGTCAAAGGTATCCTCAAATAGATCTGATCGACTTCACCTAGCTAGGACTGGGACATCAGCTAGCCCTCATCAGTAATTAGTATAGCTTCGGTTTGGGAAAATCAAGTGGACATGTGCCCCGTTTGTAGAATGGATCCAAGCAACATTAAGCACATAATGGAGCACTGCACAGCACACTGTATACACTACTGCGTTCCATCAGCTACCTATGTTCTGTGAGTAATGTGGGTTGTAGTAATGGGTATTGATATCGGAATGTTCTCCCATCCCAAGTGCTCTCTTTTTGCTGTACTTTTTTTCATCTCTGGTTTCTGAATATTTCCATCCCTTCATCTAGATAATTGTTGCAGAATATAATATTTGTCTTTTAACTGTATTTGAGACCTTCCTGTCATACTGATGACTAATGACTATTATTGCTGATACTGTATATTAGCTATAAACAGACCTCCAGCCTGGGATTCACTTGTTACACCCCGAGAAATATGGTAATGCCGTGTAAGGCAACTGTGTGCTTGATTTTGAGGCTGCAGCTTTTTAATCCATGTTAATGTACTGTATAGTCATGATCCATAATTCCTACTCACGTTCTGTCTCTATACATGTCTAAAGAGAACCCGTAGCCAGGGACTCATACCACTGTTGTTCACTGATAAGGTGGTAATTCGAAGCATTGCTAAACCGCACGAGGAACATTAAGAAACGACACTTTACTCGTGCTGTGTGGAAAAGCTTCGATTCACCAGCGACAGGCCAGTGTGAAATCTTGGCTATCACGTCCTTTCAGCCAGGGTTATGTGGAGAGGGAGTAGAAATTCTGCTCCCTTGTGTACCAGATCAGCTCAGTGGATCTACATGTATTAGAACTGAATGGCAGTGAATATTATAGTAATAAAATTATCTCTCTTTATTTAACTTGGATCGAAGGCAACAAACGTCAGGAATAGAAAACAATTCAACTTTTGCCACTGCACTGGCTGTTTGTCATCACGAGTCATCAGATGTGCTAAGAATTGTTTGAGCATTTATTAGATTACTTGTTCAGAATTTCCCTTTTCCATCTTAACACCTACAGGTATACTCCTATAACATATTAATCATTATATCTTTGCCACCATCGAATGATATTATTCAACTCTGGAAAGGCTTCTGTAACACTGAAAGGGTTAATGTGTGCTATATTATACCCCTCCTGTTTGAAGTCTCTAAGGAATAAGATCAACTTGAGGAAGCAAGAATATAATGAAAATTGGGTCAGCGGAGTTGAGTGTTAGAGACCTGGTCACCCTGAGGACAGAAACTGACATACTCAAATGCAAACTGTCTTATCATGAAGGACAAGGGAATAGCTGGAGGAACACCTGCTTCACTGGGCTTCGTTCGGAGCATTTCATTTTCAGTGTCATTCATATTTTTGGTGACAGTGCGAAACGAGATGCTTGAAATATGGCATTGAGAAACAAGAGCCCGTACTCTCGCTGGTTATGGAAGCTCCCTGAGACTTTTTCTTATGTGATTTATATTGTTTATTACAGCTTACTCAAATTTCCTGCGTTAAATAATTCCTTCCAAAATCGTCATACTCTTCATACATAACGTACACAAGGATATTAAACATCCAAATCCAATATTAATCGCCAAGGAGGAGGTGTTAGGGAGTTTCTTTAACTGAGGAGAAAACAAGTCAAGGTGATCCTCTGTAAATCTCTCCCCAGCCTATACGATCGGACAATTTGAATCAGAAAGTGGCTCGTGTTCCAGTTGGCTTTGGACGTAACCACAGTATTACTGATGAAACTACATCAATATCAAAGCATAAGAAGGAGCCTCGCGTAAAACCGCACCCTACAATGGATCAGAGGGCCAAACCTTTCACTGTGCCCTGTGGCCTCGACTCTGACATATGGTTTTCAAAATCGATTTATCACATGCTCTTATGACCCTCAACTTTTCACCAAGTTTCATCCAAATCTCATGAAAACTGTTTGAGTTATGCTGTTCACACACACACACACACACACACACACACACACACACACACACACACACACACACAAATGATGGAAACTAAAATACCGCCATGCTACCACACGAGTGCAATAAAACACTATGGAAGATGTTACAAAGTCTCTTATGCCACTTTGAGTGTGACTGTATGTGTGTCCTCGGAGTGAGAAGGCTCTAAATTGGTGTTTAAATATGGAAACCCAATATGTAATGGCCGTTACCTGTTTGAAATTAACTCTTCATCCCGATAACTCAATTTTCAGTTTTATCATTGATATCTCCAGAAGACATTTTCAACCTTAGGATGTAAACAGAATGTGTTATATAAATCCTTAATTCACTTTTAAGCTGCTTGAGCACTCTCGTAATTTAATTAAATACGTCTGGAGGTAGAAGGAATATGCTAACAGTATACGCCATGGACTCACTGGTTTAAATTCATGATCTAAATAGTTTAGACTACATGCATTAAAATTTATCCTATCATAAAATGGTCAGTTGACAATTGAATTATCAGTATACGAAAGTTAGTAGGTAACTAGAAGTGTGACAGCATGCAGTCATTTTCATTTTTTCTTCCATCAGAATAATTATGCCAAAGAATGCCAGCTTTGTGAGGAGTTACGACTGTATCATTAAAACTGAGTACCCGAAGATAAAAGCAAGCACCAGTATCTGACAGTCATCTCTGTGACACTTATAGATGCAAGATGTGATCAGCCTGCATACCACATTACACAGTGTTGGCAGGTAACGATATAGGAAAGTCAGAGTCTGTCATTATACCATGCTTCAGAAATTATCGTAAGGCACCTGAGAGTCTACCCATACCTTGGTGCTCTTAGCATATATCTTCTTTTTGCTTGAAGACGTCATTTTTAATATATTCTTGCTACCCTCAGACGATTTTATTCACCTTTAGGGAGACTTTTCGAACTGGAAGGGATAAATATAGCCTTCATCAGCATCATTACTACTAAAGGTCCTTCCAAAATTCAACAGAAATTTCTGATGGACCCAATAATACAACAGATAATACGTTATGGACTCAGCAGGCTAATAATACAGCCCTAAACCCCATAAATCGCTTGACGTATTTATAGTCTTATTTTTGCTACCACCACACGATTTTATGCAACTTTAAAAAAGGTCTCTCATATGGAAGGGATATATGTAGCTTCATATTTAACTCTCCTTTGTTCGAAAAATCTCCCATAAGCTAACAAAAGTCGTCTAAAGCTAGCAAGATTAAAAAGTCGATGAAAAGAATCGGCAGTCCCCGTGACTTCACATTTTCGAACTAGACGGAGTAGATTTAGCTTCCATCATTAATTAAATACACCCGCCGTCAGGGAACTTGTTCCTTAATCCCTGCACCCTTCCTAAAGTCATGGTCCCTCTCCTTCTGATCCACTCTCCTGGCGATGGTGGATGGGGGGCGGGGCTTAATAGGCAAGTTACCTGGCGGCACTTATAACACAGGTCATTAAGAAATTTAATGCAATTGTCTGGTGTTGACATGAATACGATAATATATCCGCCATGATGATGAAGGGGTTAAAACTCAGAGTGCAAAGCCCCCAACTAATGATCAAAATTTCTGAAATATGATAAGGTACAGACCGTCAAATACTGGGCACTTGCAAAAGTGTTTACCTGCCCAGTTCAAAAGAGTACAGCACTCCCCATTACTGCATCTTTCCAGCTCCATCATTAATAGAGGCCCTTCCTAAGTTCAAAAGATGTCTGTTGGTAACAAGAAAAGTGAAAATAGAATCTAATTTTGAAGAGGTTAATAATACGGCCCGTAAGTACTCCTCTCTGTCCATTGAAAAAAAGTGAGCAGTCTTATTACTACACCTGCTCGCCATTAAGGACACACAGAGGACTCCTATAGCTGAGACAGTCCTCGTCGCTCATGTAGTAGTAATGCTGGTAGGTGAGAGTCACGCAGCTGCCTTGCACATTCATCCGGGGCGCCTGCACGTAATTGTAGCACTTGGTGTTGCTCATATTATCCATGGTATGGTTACGGATCTTGCAGTCATCAACGTGGTATCTGTATAAAGTAGATGACGATTTACTTTTTATACCTATCGAGTAAAATAGAAGAAGAGGGCTAATCACAATCAACGTATGGTTATGGAGCTGCTGTCATCTGAGTAGTATATACCCAAATTACAGGAAGAAAAGAAAAAACAGGAGAAGGAGGAGGGGCAGATGGAGGTTTGAAAACGATGACAATGATGATGAATCACAACTAGAACCTGCTAATCAATTTGCAGGTGCTTAAGTTATTGCTTGATGTATACCCCTAAGTGCGAATCATTCCCCTATAATCCACTTCTATTCTAGTTTCAGTCTACCAGACACGTTTCTCATCCTTCTGTAAGAATTATATGATTCAAAAATTCTTTCGCACTGCCATTCCGTCTTCTTGGCTTCACCATTCTGTCACTCCCTGTTCTTCTGATCTAGACACATTATGAAATTCGTATTATTCATTCTCTCCGTAAATCCACTGCGTTAAGTCCTTTCCAGCATATTACGCTTACACAGAAAACTTTACTCCTGCTGGATCACTAATTTTTCACTCACGGAAGCTGATTTCGAATAAAAACTGCTATATCAGCATAGGCATAATTTCCACCCGTGAGTACCCACTGACGACCAAATGAGTTTAAATGACCTCTTTCATCCTTCACCTATAAGGCTATCAGTAACTGTTGCTCTATAAAGGTTAGGAACTAGACGCATGTGTGTGTGTGTGTGTGTGTGTGTGTGTGTGTGTGTGTGTGACAGACAGACATATATATATATATATATATATATATATATATATATATATATATATATATATATATATATATATATATATATATATATATATATATATATATATATATATATATATATATATATATATATATATATATATATATATATATATATATATATATATATATACAGGCCAGGCACCTTCATTACTTAAGGGATAGCCACAAACCAATCGCCTTCATGTCGCTCTGTCCCCTCCCATATTGATGCCCTCCTCTCAGCTCACATCCCCTTCTCTCATATACCTCCTCACTTGATCCCTCCATCACGTCCTCGGTCTCCCTCTCCTTCCCCTGCCTCCACCTCACCCACATACTCTCTGTTCTTTAGTCTCACGCTCGCCATCCTTTCCTCATGGCATAACTACTTCAGTGTACGCCTCCTAAGTCTCTTTGCCACATCCACATGTACCCTTTCAAGCACTTATTCATCACATTACCCAAGTAGATAAATGCACTCGATTTTCCATTTCCTTACCATCTGGTCTCACTGTGCATTATGTGACTTCATTTCTCTCGAAAACCACGACTTTACACTTCCTATATTTGCTTTTAGATTCCATACTTTATACACTCTCCTAAAATCATTAACCTAGCCTTGCAGCTCCCCTTCGTCCTCACTTATCAATACAGCATCATCTGCAAACAACAGCTTAGGAAGATTTCAAACGCTGTCCTCCCTCATTACGGCCGTTCCAACATCCACTGCCCTATATTGTGTCTCTTTTATAACTTAGTCCATATAAAGATTGAGCAACCATGAAGACATGACACATCCTTGTTTCAGTCCAACATTCAGACACAGAAATTCATTCAGTTCACCTTCCACACGCACTGCAGCCCCAGCCCGCTCGTACATACTCTTCATGGCATTCAACATCTTCATATTAACTCCATACATTCTTAATCATGGCATTCAACATCTTCATATTAAATTAACTCCATACATTCTGAATTGTTTCCACATTCCTTGTCTGTCCACACTGTCATATGCTCTCTCAATATCCGTGAAGGCCACGTACAACTCCAACTTTTCCACTAATCACTTTAGGATGAATATCTGACCTACACAACGTCTTCCCGTCCTAAAACCTCAATATTCTTCTCCAACTAATTCCTCTGTTATTTCCCTGACTCTGTTGATAAGTACCCTATCATGTACTGTTCCTATTACATTAAGAAGTCAGATGCCTCTATGAGTACCACACATTTCTTTTTCCCATTTTCCTTTGTACGAAGGATAATTATACCTGACTTCCAATTCTCCGGGACTCAACCTTCCTCCCAGGCAAATCTGTACATCTGCATCCATTCTACTGCTATTTCTCCCCTGTGCTTCAACATTTCACCACACACTACGTCAATTCGTGGGGCTTTCTCCATTTTGACTTTCTTCATTGCTTCCACGACTTCCATCCTACTAATCTTTTTCTCCTACCTCATCTCCCTCCTTCTAGCCATTCTCCAACCATTTATACTCGCGTTACTCTCATTCTCTGTGTTTAACAGTTCCCTAAATTTCCTCTCCATCGTCTCACTTTTTTTCCCTTCTCCACTGTCAGTCTACCATTTTTTTCATTCACCCCCATACTGTCTTCTTCATCACCCTGTCTAACTCTCTTTACCTCCTCCCAGAACATTTTCCTATATTCCCACCACTTTATACTCAAGTTTCTTCCAAAATCCTCATCCACTCTCTGCTTAATCTCTCTTACTAATTTTTTCACTTATCTTCTCCACATACAACTCTCTATTCCGTCTCTCAGCTTCCTCCATATCTCTGCTTCCCATTCGTTCATTATATGTTTTCTTCTTTTGCGCCACAGCTTGTCTCACCTCTTCATTCCACTATGGTGTTCCTTGCACCCCCTTTCGGCGTCTCTAACCCACACACCACCTCACATGCTGCACAGAGTTCTTCTGTGAATAGCTTGCACACACCTTCCACTTCCCCCATCTGCCCCAAATCATATTTACCCAATCGCTCCTCCACATGTCTCTTATACTCTGCGTTTTGTTCATCCATTTGCAACCTCTCTACCCTATTTATATGCATTGCCTCCTCCTGCCCATCTCCGTCTATTCGTTCATCACATTGTACTTTGACTTTCACCACAGTCAAGTGGTGGTCAGAGTCCACTCCCCCAACCACCGTGTGGTCTCGAACCAGCACATAATTATTTTCTCATTCTCTCATCCACACACACGTAATGAATCACTGCCTTCCGTTCATTCAGTTCACCACCCACCCTTCTCATCACTAGCCATGTATGCAGTACGTGTGGAACATTTTGTACCTAAAGAGGGTACTGGCTATCACCAACCCCATCCCTGCACAAATTCCACTAGA
>NC_137043.1:15650613-15665613 GCF_032717465.1 Coenobita brevimanus | reverse complement strand
CATGAATTAGCAATTCGTTTTTAACATTATTTATTTTTTTCTGGGCAGCTTGTTCTGAATTTGCAGTATCAATTTTCTTTGTTATCTAAAAGAAGAGAGAGAACATTTACTTATCATCATTGCTACGGTGACGTCTTTTCACGTGCTTTCTTCCTCTAAACTATTTTAATCCTTTTGGAGAACGTATCATTGAGAAGGTTAGCATCTCTGCTATGAAAGATCTCGCCAAACGAAATAAAATCTGCAGGTCATAACAAAGATAAAAACGGAAATGACGTCCTCGAATTGAAGGGATCAGTTTCGAAGACTCAGTAAAGTAAGCACATGTGTAATGAATATGATAGGGATATTACTGCGTCGCTAACTCTGAATTATTACGTACAGTATGGCTTGTTCTCCAAGGGTGACACTATACAATCAGGCTCAAGTTCTTCAGATATACTGCATATCCTACTGCACATGATTGTTTGTTCAAATAATTTCCTTACTAGAAAAAATTGGATTAACAAGTTCGCTTCATGGAAACATGAAAGTGGAATGTTGAAATATTTTAACTGTACAGTATTATTACAGGAACGTAGACTATATAAATATGCAAAGAAAAGCAGGCTACTTACGTTTTACTGACATTAAGAAATTCATGACAACTGCTCATAAAGAACACATGCAGACACGTATGCACACGAAATCATCATTGTGTGTGTGTGTGTGTGTGTGTGTGTGTGTGTGTGTTCACGTGCAGCTCCCAGGTGTGTAACGAGGAAGGTGTGTGTGTGTGTGTGTGTGTGTGTGTGTGTGTGTGTGTGTGTGTGTGTGTGTGTGTGTGTGTGTGTGTGTGTGTGTGTGTGTGTGTGTGTGTGTGTGTGTGTGTGTGTGTGTGTTGTTACGGAACAGAGAAAGATAATGTACACTTTAAGTGAGAATGCTAAAAATCACTACTGTCCCGTAAAGTTCCAGGTTCAAAACAAAAGAGTTAGGTAAAATTACAAGTTAAAGTTTAATGCTCAAACTAACAACAAAACATTCAGGACTCATAAGGATAATGTAATGGCAAATAAACAGGTTAAATATATGGTTAACTGCAATCGCCTCTATTAACACGAAATTAGCAAGAGTAAATTTATGTAAGTCAGCCCTGATAAAATGAGATACCAGATAATACTTAGTGAATGCCAGATAAATTATTACAGATACAAACTATTATCAAAAATGACTGACACAAAGATCCCCACACGAATTACAAAAACTTCACTAGGCCTACAAATTAAGCTTATGCTATACAGTACAAGAAAAAAAATGCAACAACAGTTATACTCAAATTACACACAGCTGCTAGATGTTTGGAGATTTCTTGAGCACTCACAATAATAATATCTGTACAGGGGAGGACAGAGATGTGAACAAAATGAGGAGCAGATCTAAGTGGCAATGATGCAGAGACATGAGCTCATTATATAGGGGCCGGCAGAGCCTGATACAACTTGTAAGAGGACGCGCAAATGAAGCCATGGGGACAAAGAGCTGAAAATCCCGCACTGTATAACAGAGAGAACGACTTACTCTACTATAACGGTAGAAGGGGGGGACTGAGGCAGAACACGCTCGTGATCAAACATGCAGCAACTGTGCGTTAAAATTACACAAAGGATGATGAAATCATAGGCTATGTAACACCTCCCCACAAAGAAAAAAGAAATTTACAAAGGAAATTTCTTATTACTCTAAAACAATCTGTACATGGCATTACAGAACATGCAAATGTCTTTCCTAATGTTACAAAACATGAGATCTCCCTAGCACGTTCAGTCATAGGTACTTGCCAGTATCCCTTTAACAAATCAAACTTACTTATGTACCTAGCCTTTCCAATCTTGTCTATGCAATCTTCCACACGAGGGAGAGGGTAAGTGTCTGTTTTGGTTATCTGATTAACACGTCTGTAGTCAATGCAAAGCCGCTGTGACCTACCTGGCTTAGGGACTAGAGTGACAGGAGAACTCCACTCGCTCTGACAGGGCTCAATCATCTTGTGGTCCAACAGGTAGCCAAGCTCCTTCTGGATGAGAGGAACTTTCACTGGGTTCACACGGTTAGGAGGCAATTTAATTGGCTTTGCGTCTCCAACATCGACATCATGCATCAACACAGTGGTTCTTCCTGGAGTAGCACGGAACACTTGCGGGTACTCCTGCAGTAATGCCGAAAACTCCTGCCTTTCCTTGGGAGGTAGATGAGAAAGCTTAGTCTGGAGATCATTCATGATATCAGGATTCTTCCCCAAACTATCACTCAGGCTCATGCTGCATGGGAGAACTTCACTTGTAGACTCGGGTGGAACAGCTACAGTGCAGACTGGATTATTTTCGTCCCGCCTGTGATATAACTTTAGCATGTTGATGTGACATAGTTGCTTGTTCTTTCTACGATCTGGTGTGGCGATGACATAGTTGACATCACTGAGTTTCTTCTCCACGAAATAAGGGCCACTAAACTTGGCTTGAAGAGGTTGCCCATGAACTGGTAGCAGAATCAAAACCTGATCTCCTGGCTGAAAGTGGCGTAACCTGGACTTCTTATCATACCAAGTCTTCATCTTCTCCTGAGCAGCTCCTAAATTCTCTCTCGCCAGCTGTAAAGCAGTGGACAGCCGTTCTTTGAACTTCATCACATACTCCAGCAGGTTGACGTCATCTTCCTCCGACAGCCAGCATTCCTTGAGTAACTTAAGGGGTCCTCTTACTTCATGGCCAAACAGTAGTTCAAAAGGTGAGAAGCCCAGTGATTCATTTGGAGATTCTCTTGCAGCAAACACAACGAATGGAAGACCTTTATCCCAGTCTTTCTGATGTTCCAAACAGTATTTCTTGAGCATCGATTTGAGTGTTTGATGATATCTCTCCAACGCTCCTTGGGTCTGGGGATGGTAAGCTGAAGACGTGATCTGGGTGATGCCCAACTCTTTCAGAGACTGCTTGAAAACGTTTGACATGAAATTACTTCCCTGGTCTGACTGTACCTCCTTGGGTAGACCAAACTTTGTGAAGAACCCTAGCATTTCCTTAACCACGTTCTTTGCTGAGATGTTTCTAAGTGGAATGGCTTCAGGATAACGAGTAGCCATATCAATCATGGTCAACACATAAGAAAATCCTGAAGAAGTCTTAGGAAGAGGGCCCACAATATCCACCAACACACGGGTGAAAGGCGCCTCAAAAGGAGGAATGGGAACTAGAGGTGCAACCTTTTCGGTCTGATTACACTTCCCCACAACTTGACAGGTGTGACAAGACTTACAATACCAGGAAACATCCCTGAAGATACCTGGCCAGTAGAAGTGTTTCAAAATGCGTGCCACAGTCTTCCTCACTCCAAGGTGTCCTGCCAAACTGGAATCATAAGCCACTCGAATGATATCCTGCCGACAAACACGAGGGATGACAACTTGATGTACAACCTCCCATTCACAGTCGGCTGATGCTGTTGGGGGTCTCCACTTCCTCATAAGTACTCCTGACTACATAATAACAAGTAGAAGCACCGGCTGACTCTTCTTCACTGTAAGCAGAGTTAGCTAGACCTTTCAACTCAGGGTCAGCAACCTGCAACTCAACCAACTCTTGACGAGACAAATTATCAACACTACGGGGTACTGCCTCATCTGGTGAGTGGTCCAAATTAGCAAGAAAAGTGTCAGCTAGGATAACATCATCATCATCATTATCCTCTAAATCACCAGTAACTTTAGACTTAGCCCTAGTGACAGCACATGCAGGGAACACATCAGGGACATCACAATCCTGGGACGCAGCCACTGGCTCACTAGACAACTGAGGAACTGGACACACTTGACTTCCACCAATATCATTTCCAAGTAAGAAAGTTACACCTGACATTGGGAGTGTCTCAACCAACCCAGCCATAACGGAACCATTAACAAAACCAGACTCTAAATTCACTCTGCACAGAGGGACAGAGAAGTAATTATTCCCTACACCTTGTAAGATTACAGTTTCATCAGAGGAATTAACATTAGAGCCTAGAACACTGGTCAGCATAAGGGATTGGCAAGCACCTGTATCACGATATATTTTAACTGATTTCCTGTCATTACTGTCCAGAGGACTGACAAAACCATCAGACAGGAAATTAGCACATGAACTCTTGAGAGTGTCACCCACGTTACTGCTCAAAAGAGGAGCTCCATCATGAGAATTTAAGTTACCCCTCAAAGCAGGTTCAGTTAACTCAGTTAAAGAATTCTGGGAACTCTCAAGAGTGGACACTAGACCAATTGACTGAATATTTAAAGACTCCTTTTTGTTCACATCACGCTGTCTCCTGAAACATCTCTCCGTAGTATGACCAAGCTTACTACAATAAGTACATTTACTTTTCTGAAATCTAGAGGTGAAGCTGGTATTTACTTCCTGAGAAACATCATCCTTATTCTCTTTCCTGTTACCTGTACTCTGAGTAGAGGCAACGTACTTACTCTCAGCTTTCCCTTTTTCTCTAGAATATCTCTTGTGAGTGAGAACATACTCATCAGCTAAAACTGCAGCGTCAGACAAATTATCTATTCTTTTCTCATCAAGATACAGGCTTACATCTTTATAAATACACCTTTTGAAGTCCTCCAGCAAAATCATCTGCTTAAATTTGTCAAAATCAGAATCCACATTCTTAGAATTTAACCACTGCTCTAACAAATCTTCTTTGATTTTTGCATACTCAACATGGGATTGCTTATCTTGCTTGTAAGTTGTCCTAAATTTTACTCTATAGGCTTCAGGAACAAGCTCATAGGCCTTAAGAATCAAGCTCTTAACTACATCATAATTATCAGATTGATCCTGAGGCAAAGATGCATAAGTTACTTGAGCTTTACCGGTGAGAACAGTTTGAAGGAGTACTGGCCAATACTCCTTAGGCCAATTAAAACCTGTAGCTACCCTCTCAAACAACTGAAAATACTTTGTTAAATCAGATTCATTAAAAGGAGGGACAAGTTTAACATTTTTAGCCACATCAAAATCATCAGAGCTAGATGATCCAGTTCCACCTTGTTTCTTGCGATACTCATGGTCTGCCTGAATCCTGGCAAGTTCAACTTGTGCCTGAGCCTGTATCTGTGCCTCCTGAATCCGAACCTGAGATTCCGCCTCCTTAGCCTGAGACTCAGCCTCCTTAGCACGTGCTTGAAATTCAGCCTCCTTAACACGAGACTCCTGCAGGGCTAGCTGTAACTTAGCTAATTCAATCTGCGTTTGCTCATTTGGAGGAGTTACATTAAACAAGCTTTCATTAATCATGTCAACAATTTGATCTTTAGAATGATGAGAGCGAACAGCAATTCCCAATTGTTGAGCAACAAGCTTAAGTTCATTCTTTGTTCTGTTTTCTATATCACACACTGTTTGCACATTTGACAAAAAATCTTTGGCTTCATCAAGTGTAGTAATAGTAGACATCATGAATAAGTAACAGTCACAAAATATCAAGCAATATCCTTATGATAATATCCTGAATATCCTGATAAGAGGTCGCCAAATTTATGTTACGGAACAGAGAAAGATAATGTACACTTTAAGTGAGAATGCTAAAAATCACTACTGTCCCGTAAAGTTCCAGGTTCAAAACAAAAGAGTTAGGTAAAATTACAAGTTAAAGTTTAATGCTCAAACTAACAACAAAACATTCAGGACTCATAAGGATAATGTAATGGCAAATAAACAGGTTAAATATATGGTTAACTGCAATCGCCTCTATTAACACGAAATTAGCAAGAGTAAATTTATCTAAGTCAGCCCTGATAAAATGAGATACCAGATAATACTTAGTGAATGCCAGATAAATTATTACAGATACAAACTATTACCAAAAATGACTGACACAAAGATCCCCACACGAATTACAAAAACTTCACTAGGCCTACAAATTAAACTTATGCTATACAGTACAAGAAAAAAAATGCAACAACAGTTATACTCAAATTACACACAGCTGCTAGATGTTTGGAGATTTCTTGAGCACTCACAATAATAATATCTGTAAAGGGGAGGACAGAGATGTGAACAAAATGAGGAGCAGATCTAAGTGGCAATGATGCAGAGACATGAGCTCATTATATAGGGGCCGGCAGAGCCTGATACAACTTGTAAGAGGACGCGCAAATGAAGCCATGGGGACAAAGAGCTGAAAATCCCGCACTGTATAACAGAGAGAACGACTTACTCTACTATAACGGTAGAAGGGGGGGACTGAGGCAGAACACGCTCGTGATCAAACATGCAGCAACTGTGCGTTAAAATTACACAAAGGATGATGAAATCATAGGCTATGTAACAGTGTGTGTGTGTGTGTGTGTGTGTGTGTGTGTGTGTGTGTGTGTGTGTGTGTGTGTGTGTGTGTGTGTTCACGTGCAGCTCCCAGGTGTGTAACGAGGAAGGTGAGTGTGTGTCACTACTCACGTGCATCTGCAAGGTATGTAACAAGGGCTGCGTAGTGATCAGCGTCCCTGATGGTCATCAGGTCCCCACCCAGTGCCTGGCAGAACGCTCGTGACTCACCCCAGCTCACCTGACAAGGGTCATCTCGTTAGCACCTTGAGGGCGTATTTTAGGTCGTGTAGGAGGCTTCGTTGCACATTTCCTTTGCGATTTATTTTACACATTACACTCTACCATTCCCTTGTATGTTATCAATATAATTATCCGTCCCCAACCCGGAAAGATTCGGGGACGGGTATTGTTTTCACTGTTTGTTTGTTTGTCTCTGTCTGTCTGTTAACAACTTTAAACGAAAACTACTGGTGCGATTTTGATTAAAACTACGAGGATGATGGGCTATTACCTGCTGATCATCTGATTAAATTTTGGGCCAAATTGGGCCAAGGCCCAGGTTGTAGGCCCAGAAAATAAAAACAAAAAGAATTCGTTTTTTCGCCATAACTCCTTTCAAATTCGCCACATCGACATGAAACCAAAACTTTCATGACACATCTTTCAAATCTGCATCCTATAACATGCCTCATTACATCAGGGGGGGTCACCCCCTAATTAGCGGTAGGGGGGTCAATGTCAGATGGGTCGGGCCAAAATTTCAAATGGACATAAAATAGTCAGTTTCCATCCGATTTACTCCAAATTTGTTATGTGACATCTTTGGCTAGATATCCTGTTGTGTTTATACGTCAGCACTAAAATGACTGCCGGGAACGGTTACCTGTGCCTTGGCACCGCTTCTTGTTTCTACCATTAGTGTGGTCGTTGGGGGCGCCCATCACCCACGTACTCAGTGTTGTGGTATTCTATTTCGGGTAACTCTTCACTGAGTGACAAATTAGTTCCTGTAAACCTGGAAATCATTTAATACCCTGGGTGGTGATCTTATAACTAACCAAACACATGTTCCCTACGTGTCATCCTGTGGGTTGGCAAAGGGTTAGTGCCCCTTCCCGGAAACCTAACTAAAATTACAAATAAGAAGCCTCGGACCAGGACGTACCGACAGGTGACGACCAAGGACCGGACAAAGGACATAGTACGGATTGCAACATGGATTGTGAAGGGTGCGAATGGTGAGGTTAAAGAGAGAAAGATTGTCCAGGTGCTTGAGGGTGCAAAAGTGGACATATGTAATTTTACTGAGACTAAATGGCGAAGCGAGAGTGTGAGAGAGTGGGAGTATGGATGGGGTATATGCGCGGGAGTACAGTAGGTGAGACGGCAAAAAAGGTGTATGTATTGTTGTGTGCAAGAGATGGAAGGACAATATAAGAGGGTATGGATAGTTTGTGCAAGGATTGTGTGGGTAAAACTGAAAGTGGGAATACAAAAGCGGGTGATTGTGTGTGTATGTGCCAACGCAAGATCGTGCAAGTAGAGTGAAAGAAAAGTTCTGGGCAAATGTAGAAGCATGCATGGAAAACTTTGAGAGGAATGAAAGACTGTTTTTGATTGGAGACATGATTGAAAAAATAGGGAATGTGAAGGTGGCTGGAGTAGTTGGTGAGTGGGGTGTGTCTGCAGAAGTGGATAAGAATGACAGTGCTCTAGTGGACATTCCTATGGGGAGGGGATTAGTATAGCCAATACCCTCTCCAGGTACAAAATGATCCACAGGTATGCGTGGTTAGTGATGAGAAAGATGAGTGATGAACTGAATGAATAGGTGGCAATGATTGAGTGTGTGTGGATGAGAGAATCAGAAAGTAAAAATTGGATGCAAGAGCATACAGAGGTCGGGGGAGTGGATTTTCTGGCCATCATTTGGCGGGGGTGAAAGTCAAGGTTCAAGTGCAATGGAGGAATGGATGAAGGGAAGGACAGGAATAGAGGAAGTAGCCCATACAAGAAGGATAAAATGTCGCAAGGGGATGGAAAAAAAGCAGAATATTGGAGAGAAGTGGAGGAGCGATGGAGTAAATATGACCTGGAGCAGATGGAGGAGGTGGAAGGTGTCTACAAGAACTTCTCAGAAGAAATCTGTGCAGCATGTGAGGTGGTGTGGGGTGAAGAGAAGACGAAAGAGGGTGCAGAGAACCGCATGGTGGAATGAAGGAGTGAGGCAAGCTGTGTCGCAAAAGAAGAAAGCATGTAGCAAATGGATGGGAAACGGAGTCATGGAGGAAGTTTAGTCATGGAAAAGAAAGTTATATGTAGAGAGAAAGTGAGAGATGAAAAGATTACAATGAGAAAGTAAGAAGTGAGTGGATGAGGAATTTGGAAGGGATTTGAGTGTTCAGTGGAGGGAATGTAAGAAAATGTTCTGGAAGGGAGTAAAGAGGGTTAGACAGGGTGATACAGAATTAGTAGGGGAGTGATAAATAAAAATGGTAGGTTGATAGTGGAGAAGGGAGAAAAAGTGAGCAGATGGATAGAACACCTTAAGAACTGCTAAACATATAAATGAAAGTAATGCTAGCATAAGTGGTTGGGGAATGGCTGGGAGAAGGAGGGTGGTGAAAAGGGAGGAAGGGATCAGTAGGATGGAAGTAGTGGACGCAATGAAGAAAGTCAAAATAGAATTGATGGAGTGTGTGGTGAAATGATGAAGCATGAGGGAGAGATGGTGGTAGAATGGAAATGAAAGATGTGTAGAATGGCCTGGGAGGTAGGTAGAGTTCCAGAGGAATGGAAGTCAGGTACAACTGTTCCCCTGCACAAAGGAAAGGGGGAAAAGAAGACTGTGGTAATCACAGGGGCATTTGTCTTCTTAGTGTAGTAGGCAAAGTATATAACAGGATACTTATTGACAGAGTTAGGGAAATAACGGAGTAATTAGTTGGAGAAGAACAGGGAGGTTTTAGGAAGGGAAGAGGGTGTGAGGATCAGATGTTCATTCTTAGGTCTTTAGTGGAAAAGTTTCTAGAGAAGGGAAAAAAGTTGTATGTGGCCTTCATGGATTTGGAGAAAGCATATGGCAGAGTGGATAGATAAGAAATGTGGAAAATACTAAGAATATATGGAGTGAATGGGAAATGTAGCTATTTATTATACTGATAAAGCAGATCTCTTCGCTCAGACTTTCTCCTCCAATTCCATCTTAGACGATTCCGGTGCTGTTCCTCCATCACTTCCTCCCTTTGACTTCCTCATGGCTGACATTAAAATTCTTCAGCTGATGTATTTTCTGCCATCACTGGCCTCAATATTAACAAGACATATGGGCCTGATGGGGTCCCTCCTATTGTCCTCAAGAACTGTGCTTCTTTGCTTACACCCTGCCTAGGTATACTCATTCGCCTTTGTCTTTCAACTTGTACCTTTCCTTCTTGCTGGAAGTTTGCTCTCATTCAGCCAGTCCCAAAGAAAGGTGACCATTCCCAACCCGCTAACTATCGTCCAATTGCTTTAACATCCTGTGTCTCAAAAGTTTTTGAGTCTATTCTTAACAGAAAAATTTTAAAGCATCTTTCCTATCACAACCTTCTTTCTGATCGTTAGTATGGGTTCCATCAGGGACACTCCTGGTCATCCTCCTTGCAGGTCTTTAACGAAAGCTTTGACATCGCACGTTCGATCGAGTCTGGAATAAATCTTTAATTTCCAAACTGCCCTCTTACGGTTTCTATCCATCTATTTGTGCCTTATCATCTACAGCTTCCTTTCTGGTCATGCTATAACCGCTGTTGTAGACGGCCATCGTTCTTCTCTTACATCTATCAACAGTGGTGTTCCTCAGGGCTCTGTCCTATCACCAACTCTTTTCTTTTTATTTATCAATTATCTTTTAAGCTGTACATCTAACCATATCCACTCATACGCTGATGATTCCACCCTTCACCTTTCCATTCGGTTCACGCAACGTCCATCCCAGCAGTTACTTCAACAAACAATCTTCCACAGGAGTACCCACTAATATTTAACAATATCCAGCTCAAGCCTGCCTTGTCCTTGAACATGCTTGGGGTTTCATTCACTCGGGATTATCTTGGAAAGATCATATTACATCTCTTGTAAAATCAGCTTCCAAGAGATTAGGTGTACTAAGCCGACTTCATACCTTCTTTACCCCTGCACAGTTTTTGACTTTGTACATGGATCTTTTTCGCCCCTGTGCAGAGTACATCTCTCATGTGTGGAGAGGCTCCCCACATACAGCTTTTCTCAATAGGGTGAAGTCAAAGGCTTTTCGTCTCATTAACTCTCCTCCTCTTACTGGCTTCCTTCAACCTCTGTCTCTTCACCGCACTGTTCCCTCTTTATCTCTTTTCTATCCCTACTTCCATGGTCACTGCTCCTTTGAACTGTTTGCTTGCATCCCTCCACCTCTACGACGGGCTCGTAGCACCCGTCTAGCAACAAACTCTCATCTCTTTTCTGTCGAAGGCTCTAACGTAAGAGTTAACCATTAATCCCACTCCTTCATTTATGCAATAGGTCAACTTTGGAACTGTCTCCCTCTGTCTATATTTCCTACTTCCTATGATCTTCAGTCTTTCGAACGCAGTGTGTCCAGGCATCTCGAAATGAACAGATCTTGAATTTGGCTCACTCTTGTATTGTTTTTGTTTTTTTGTTTTTCTTGGAAGGAATTGTTTTCGGGCTCCTAGCCTTTGGTTCCTTCTTACTCACATATAAAAAATAAAATAAAATAAAATAATTGCTGAATGCCGTGAAGAGTATGTATGGGTGTGCTAAGGCTGGACTACGTGTGGATAACGAACTAAGTGAGTTTCTCTAGCTGAATGTTGGATTGAAACAGGGATGTGTCATGTCTCCATGGTTTTTCTATCAGTATATGGATGGGGTTATAGAAGAGAAACAGGTAGAGCAGTGGATGCTAGAGAGACCCTAATGAGATAGGGCAGCGTTTGGAAACTTACTGCCTTGTTATTTGCAGATGATACCCTACTATTAAGTGAACACGAAGGGGATCTACAAGGCTCGGTAAATGAGTTTGGGATAGTGTGTGAGAAAGGGAATCTAAAGATGAATGTAGGGAAGAGTAAAGTTATGGTCTTCGAGAGAAATGAATTACTGAATGTACAATGAGGTTGGATGATAAGGAAATGGAAAATGCGAGTGCATTTAAGTACTTGGATAGTGTGATGAGTAAGGATGAAAGTTTGGAGGATGAAGTGCTTGAAAGGTTACAACAAGGAGGAAAGGTGACTTGTTCTATGCATGCAGTGATAAAATATAAAGGAGTGAGCATGGAAATAAAAAATTCGCAGCATGATAGTATGACAATACCAACTCAAACGTATGGAAGTGAAGCTTGGACCTTGCTGGATAGACTCAAGTCAAGAGAGAGAGAGCAATGGAAATGAGTTTTTTGAAAGGAGTGTGGAGTTACATGGAGAGACAGACTGGCAAATGAGGAAGTGAAGAAATGCTGTGGTGTGATGTGGATGTGGTAGAAAGCATTAAGAGAAAGACATTAAGGTGATTTGGCCATGTGGAGAGGGTGGAGAGCGAGAGACTAATGAAGAGAGTGTATGCGAGTTAAGTGGAGGAGGGAAGGGAGGTGGAAGCCGAGGATTAGATGGTGGAATGAAGTGGAGAGGTATATGAGAGAGGGGGATGCGAGCTGGGGGAAGAGCAGTGAAATAGCGGGGGACAGGGCAACATAGACGATTTATTTGTGGTCATCCCTTTCGGGATTGAGGAGTCTGGCAATAGATAGTTTCCCTCCAAACTTCAACCTACAGTGGTTCCAGTCCAACTCTTTCAGATTGTTTATGAACGGAGGGCACCTGTAATCTGGTGTAACTGACTTAAAATGTTGTTTTCCTTCCTCTGTTCATCGTCTTTAAAAATATTAACAGTAATAATAATATCGACAGACTTTCAGTAACAAAAAAGAGGATGGTCAGTATGGAGTAGCCTAATGTACAAAATAACAACATGTAAGAGGGGTTATGAAGTCTTCAGAGGCACTCAGAAAACGAAACTGAATCCAGTCAAGTAGTTTTTAGTTTCATGAGGGTAGCACCAGACTTTTTTTTTTTTTTCGCTCAAAGAATATATCTAGTTGTCGAGGGATTTATACTGTCTTCTCTCGTTCCAAAAGTCTTCCTTAAGCTGAAGAAAACCGTCTGAATTAGCAAAAATTACATTTAAGACAGGCCAGCTTTCTGAAGAGATTAACACCTTGAGTTCTCTTATTTATTTTGTGTTTTGAGCATGCATTTTACACATGATTTCATTCGCTTATCACATCAGTAGGGTGACGTCTCTCTTTGTTGTTTTCTTTATTCTAGCTACCTACAGACGATTATATTCAGAAATAGAAAGGTTAGATGTAGACTTTATTTTTCCCTATATCATCTGGAAGCCCGCCACAGATGCAACAAATATTTTGTAGCAGCCTGAGTGAAATGCTAATGATGACGCCTCACTGAACGGCATATAATAGACTTCGAACTTGAGGGGTTAGACAGAACCTCCGTTAAACTCTAATACCGGGTTCTCTTGAACAGTGTGGTATTATACATTATTTTATGTGAGACGGTAACTTCGTATGATGTGCTGATGAGTTGAAAGAAACTAAACTGATAAGTGATATTAGTTCCATGGTGAAGTGGTATCTGTAGTAAAATTGAAACTGCAATGGAGAGTAGGGAAGCTCAAGATATAAAAGTTGCTGTTGCAATGAAGGTGTTAATTACGAAACAAACGACTGAATAAATGGGATGCCAGAAGATGCTATGAAGGTGTGTAGTGCCCATATTTATGTATAAATGTGAGAGAGTTTTATATCAGTGGAACTGGACCTTGTTTTCCCTCGAGAAGTAATTGGAGTATCAAAAACTTGAAATGAATCGAAACGCCTTATGAAATTCTGCTCCAAAGCAAGTTCCTGACCAATATTTAATGTACAGAAAGTTGTGACCGATAAAAACTGAATACTTACATCTTTTAAATTCATACCGCAGAAAAGCATAGTTTTGTCTCTTTTCTTTTTGAGTTCAAATCACAGATCATACTCTTAGGAAGTCACTGACGTATCCTGTGTGACAATGAAAGCAAACTGGATTGGGATGAAATCGACGAATAATTAAAATCTTAACCAAGTAACCTAATTATGTGTGTGAATATCCCTCACAAAATAACATGAGCAAACTTGAAAGGGTAAACCTACAATAAAAAAGAATGTGTTATGAAGATACTGAGGGAATATATATATATATATATATATATATATATATATATATATATATATATATATATATATATATATATATATATATATATATACTGTGTTTTTTTATGTGAAGAAGAAGGAACCAAAGGTCATGAGCCCGCAAAACTGTTCCTTCCAAGAGAGAAACAAAATACATGAGAGAGCCAAATTCAAGATCCATTCATTTCGAGATGCCTGGACACACTGCGTTTGAAAGACTGGAGATCATAGGAAGCAGGAAATACAGACAGAGGGAGACAGTTCCAGAGTTGACCTGTTGCATAAATGAAGGACTGGGAGTAACGATTAACTCTTGCATTAGAGAGTTCGACAGAAAAGGGGTGAGAGTTTGCTGCTAGACGGGTGCTACACGCCCGTCGTAGAAGTGGAGGAATGCATGCAGACAGTTCAGAGGAGCAGTGACCATTGAAGTAGCGATAGAAAAGAGATAAAGATGCAACATTGCGGCGAAGAGACAGAGGTTGAAGGGAGTCAGTAAGAAGGGGAGAGTTAATGAAACGAAAAGCCTTTGACTCCACCCTATTGAAAAGAGCTGTATGTAGGGAGCCTCCCCACACATGAGAGTTGTACTCCACACGGGGGCAGATAAAACCCCTGTATAGAGTCAACATTTGTGCAGGGGCAAAGAAGGAACGGAGTCGGCTTAGCACATCCAATCGCTTGGAAGCAGATTTTACAAGAGATGTAATATTATCTTTCCAAGACAAGTACCGAGCAAATGAAACCCCAAGCATGTTCAAGGATGATGCAGGATTAAGCTGAATATTATTAAACATTAGTGGGTATACCTGTGGAAGATTTTGTCGGGTTGATAGGTGCAAAAACTGAGTCTTTGATGCATTAAAAACAACCAGATTATTTTTACCCCAGTCAAAGATACGAGCCAAGTCAGACATTAGGTGTGCCATAGCCTCATCCCTTGCCTGTTGAAGTAACTGCTGAGATGGACGTTGTGGGAATCGAATGGAAAGGTGAAGGGTGGAGTCATCAGCGTATGAGTGGATAGCGTTAGATGTACAGCTTAGAAGGTCATTGATGAATAAAAGGAAGAGAGTTGGTGATAGGACAGAACCCTGAGGAACACCACTGTTAATAGATCTAGGAGATGAACGATAGCCGTCTACAACAGCGGCTATAGAACGACCAGAAAGGAAGCTAGCGATGAAGGCACAGAAAGAAGGATAGAAACCGTAAGAGGGCGGTTTGGAAATTAAAGATTTATGCCAGACTCGATCGAAAGCCTTTGAGATGTCAAGTGCAATGGCAAAGCTTTCGCCAAGTCCCGAAAGGAGGATGACCAGGAGTCTGAAAGGTAGGTGAGAAGGTCGCCTGTGGAGCGTCCCTGAC
>NC_137043.1:15523113-15645613 GCF_032717465.1 Coenobita brevimanus | reverse complement strand
GTTCATTGTGTGGGCCTTGATGCATTAGTCCACCAGCTGCCTTGCTATCGCCAGTCCTGTAACCTGGAGATTTGGCAGGGAGAGGGGTATCCCTTTTTTGGAGAATGTCGTGTCCAGCCAACATGAGAACATTCTTGAGGGTTTGGTGGTCGATAGTTAAGAGTTAGTGTCTCTTCTTAAGGTAGGTGATCCGACGTACTCACAAATACAGACTGGTACCCTTGTGGCTAGCGATCTCACATTATCATGACCTGACCTGTCTAGATATCTAATGTGAAATGCTTTTCGTGACCTCCATAACCACGATGTTCACCCACAATGCAGTACGATATTTTCGATGGTGTCTAAGCCTGATGAACTGAGATCTTATCAGGAATATTAGCGTCCTACACTCACAGGTAAATTATTATTATAATGTTGCTGAAGATTATTAGTGTGTGACTTGCTATATACCACGCAGGATGAAGCGATTTCAATAAAATATTGGCTCTGATATGGAACCCTATGACATGGTGAAGAGATGATTGTGCGAGTTCTTGAAGGGACTACAAAGCCAGCTACTCTCATTTCCATGTACACCGGCAAAACGAGATAGAAAAGTAGCAATTCCGGCATGCTTGTGCTAAATATCGGTGGACCTTTACGAATAAACAGCATGGTTCTCCGTTAGTTGATCCATTCCTGTTTCAAGGTTTTGAGGCAAGGTATGGAATATAATTTGAAACTGTGAATCTAATTTACTAGTGCAAGAGACTAATGTGGACACTGTGTCAGACTTTCAGGAAGTTGATATTGCATTAGCAAACTATAGTTTCTTACATAGGAGGCATCTTTCATCATCATATTATGACAGTCGCACATGTCTGAGATTTCTCTTTGAAACTATGCAAAAGCCCCCCAAACAGAATAAAAGTAGATTATTATCCATAAGAGACAAGAGGTCATTTGAATCATAAAACGTACAGTCGCCAAACTTTCCACCTGGGCCACCTAGCCGCGAGAGGTGAGTAACGGGTGCTGGCAACAGTGTATCTGTTTGTTTGTGTGTACATGCTCGACGAAAGTTTGGATCATCAACTCTTTTCTTCCATAGTGAACCTCAGACTTTATCACAATATACAGTCGACAATTTTTAGCAGACAGAATTTCAAAGGAGCTTCTTGAAAGTATTGGATAATGCGATTATTGAAACCAATAAGTAAAATAATCTAAAAGATTGCATCTATACATATATTACATATTTGTAAAAGTATTCTTTTTCATTATTAAATGATAAACCCCTGGCTAAAAACTGTCTACTGAATATTGAGGGGAAGAACCGTCTTGTGACCTAATTTGCGGTAGAAAATAGATACCGGTGTCTGACTGTTCGTTTTGCATTTCGCCAGTCCTGGCCCGGTCTCGATTAAACTTACTGAGAAACCATTCTTGATCCGAGACATGATTAGAAAAGTCATTAATCATTACAGGATTACTCTTTCGGCGGATATTAATTTAAACTAAGTAGGAGAGATGGGAACTGTGGATGTCAGAGGTTGAAACTCGTTCGTTGAGGCAGAATACTGCCTCGAGTCAGCCGTACCCAGCCATCTGTGGGATGAACTCTGACGGAGGTTCACTACGGACGAAGAGATTTGATGATCCGAGAGCAATCAACCCCCTTCTCCAGTCCATGCCAAATGGCAGCATCTATGGGCGTAGAGCACACACACACACACACACACACACACACACACACACACACACACACACACACACACACACACAGTAATTAGGTATGTCCTAATACTTTACTGCATTGTACTCACCTTCTGGCATGGTTGGCTCCACCAATATATCCTCGAGTCGCTGAACCATTTTGTCCTTAATCATCTGCCGAAATACCATACACACAGTGTTAGTGGACTAACTTTATGTCATTGAACAACTTGACTGTGATGAGTGTATTATTATTATTAATTATTATTATTATTATTATTATTATCATTATTATTATTAATTATGATGATTATTATTATTATTATTATTACTGTTGCTGTTGTTGTTATTATTGTTACTGCTGCTTCCATACGATTTCATTTGCTTAGGGAGACATTTCATATACAAGTACCAAGCTTCAGTTAACATCTGCATTACCTGGACATCTAAGTTAAACAAAATCGTCCGTTGATGGCAGAATATATGGAAAACTTTATCTGTTGGAGTTTCAGACACCAGCACTGTATAATGAAAACACACGTAGTCGGGCACCAACTTGCTTGCATAATGTTCCTTCTGTTCTGTTTCTCACTTTCCTCTGCTGGCTAATATTCCGAACCTGAGACGGGGTTGGTATGCTTCTCAGGTGATGGATTATTCTCTCTGTTATGATGGATCAGGAAGGAAAATAATGGGCATGCCCTAAATGTGATGACGCAGTGGAACAGCAGGTAAAACATTGTTCCTGACTGTGCTTTAAAAAAGTTTGATTACCTCCTACACAGTATTAAAAAAAAAAAAAAATAGTCCGTGATGATAGCAGTGGCTTCAGTCCATAATTACGGTAGATGTGATCAAAAAGTGTCATTAGACATGAAAGGAAAGTGTGCGAGGAACATAAAAAGACGGGTTAATTATGAGGAAGGAAGGAAGTGGAAACGAAAGATGTGATAGGCGTGTGTGTGTGTGTGTGTGTGTGTGTGTGTGTGTGTGTGTGTGTGTGTGTGTGTGTGTGTGTGTGTGTGTGTGTGTGTGTGTGTGTGTGTGTGTGTGTGTGTGTGTGTGTGTGTGTGTGTGTGTGTGTGTGTGTGTGAGAGAGAGAGAGAGAGAGAGAGATGCATCAGTCAGTAGTTGAAGAAATAGCATACAACATAGTATTTGTGACACATGGAAGAAACCTTTAAACCCTTGAATCCGATTACATATTAGCTTATCTAATTCATTCTTTTCCCTGGTAAAGTTACACAGCTAAGGAAAGATTTCTTGTACTGGAAGGATTAATGAAAGCTATTCCTAATCCCTCTCATTCTAAAAGTGCATTAATGTCTGAAACGAGAGAAAACAAGAATTAAATGAGTCAGTATAGGGGTTACAATGGAAGAATAACTATGAATATGTGAGACTGAAGATTACTGCATTGTTAATATTATGGCAGAAACACTGACATCCTTCATAACAGCTTGTCTGCGTGGGTTGTCTAGTTTGTATGTGTGTCTCATACTAATTAATGAAATAAATTTGTAAGGAGCTAAGTAAATGGAAAGGTTGGCATGAGTTTTGTTAATAATGCAGTGAGTTGCTTCGACTGACCACGGGAATACAATAACAGCATCGACTTAATACCTTGACTTGTGGCGGGAGAGATGTGCATACGTAATTCATGTTCTAAATAAAAAGAGTTAAAATGTCAATAATAGCAGAAGAAAGCGCACTGAACATTGACAGAAGACTGCTCCATTTCCTAACTGTAGATAGAAGGATACCTGGGTGTTCTTATGACATGAAACTTGAAAGAAGGCGATGGACATATCTCCCTAATTTACTCATATACGATTGCAGAATGTAAAGTGAAACTGAGAAAGACATGGAAAAGGGCAGGCAGAGTACTCAGAGTGGAAAGAATTATTAAAAAAAAAAAAAATACCACGTGTCAAAGCAGTCTCACATTCCCCTTTCGTTCCACATGACCAAACCACTTCTGAATATCAAACCACCTCTGGATACTATCCTCTTTTTTTTTCTGACTAAAGCAACATTTACATTACATTTTTCATGATTCTCTCATTTATCCAGCTGTCTCTCCCTGCCACTTCAGAGGCACTGTCCAGGTACTTCTTTTTACACTTCATGCATTGCTTTATTTTTCGTAAACATCGTCTACATCGTAAGACTGTTCTGGTATTCCTCTAGCTCAGCGTTTCTTAACCTGGGGTGTTAGCACCCCAGGGGATGCTGAAGTTAATTTTAGGAGGTGCTGGAAAATGCAACATGTATTGGTTTTGCTTAGTATTGGCATCGTTGAGATTTTATTTTTGGAGAATGTACAGAATAAATTGTCAAGGAGTACTTCACTGTACTTTACTTTATCCTTGTAGTAGTGTAGTAACTGTAGCAGTGTAGCAACTGTAGTCCCAGTAACCAGATGTAAGGGGATGCTGGACTGTGCGGTCCTACTGCAAGTTGTGCTGAGGTCGGAAAAGTTTAAGAAACGCTGCTCTAACGTATCTCACCATCTGTCCTCGTAGGTATTTTGTTAAGGATAGCTTTAAGAACTCGACTTCTGTTCCATGTACTCCTTGTACCTTTCACAGGGTCTCTCCATCCTGCTCTGTAGAATCCTAATCAGACGCATTGTATTTCTACTTGAGTTGCTGCTATGGAGGTTTCATAGACCTAAAACAAAAATCAGGATGGATTAAATGTTGATACTGACTGCAGAATTTCAGCGGCGTTCAAAGCCTACATCCTGTGTCAGTGACAGTAACTGATGTAATTGTGTATTATGGTGAAACGCCCTAATTCCAATGGAGATAGCCACGAACAAATCAACTCAGCGTTATCCTGTTCTCCGCTATCAAACTGTCCTGCCTCCATCCGCTCTGCTTTCATTCATATACCTGTCCACCCTGTCCCTCCACGCCATGCTTTGTCTCTCTCTTCCCCCTCCCCCCTTCCTTTCCTTCCACTTCACTCACATACTGTCTCCTGGTATATCTCTTACTCTCCATTCGCTCATCATAGCAGATCATGTAATCGAAGGATGCTGGATAATATGTTACCATTGGATTCCGAAAGCATGACGTCCTCCACGTTATTTTCATGCTTTTTTTTCTTTTTTACTACATAGACTTATAGCCCGTTTCCTTAGACTTAATATTCCTGCTGGTTGCAACGCACCTCCATATGTCACCACTTCGGCAGTAATACTTACAGTCCAAATTAAATACATGATAGGGCTGTCATACTCAGGACTGTTAGGATGATACTAGCGGGGGTGTTTGAATGTCATGTCTGCGTGTCTTGCGGAAAATGACTAAGCACTCGTTTAGCAAAATTCAAGTAATCAAATTGGCCCGTGCCACAGCTGAGGATGGAACTCATCTCGTTTTAGACCGTATAGCACTCATCTGAAGTTCGAACCATGTGATGACAAATACTGGGACAGAATTAACGAAATTCAACAACACCCTCCCCTGCCCCAGCCTGAAATCAAACTAGGGTCACTGTAAACAAGATATCACATCCCTAACTACCTGTCCACGTACCTGACATAGCCTTGGGTCGACTGATCCTGTGCACGGGGGGTCGGTGTAATTGCAGTACTCGGCCAGCGACACGCAGGTGCTTGTTCCCTCACGTGTACACTCCGCACTTCCCCTACCTGAGCGGCAGGCCGTCAACCGTAACTCCTTGAAGGCAAGTTAGTACCTTGTACTCTGAGTTGCATTAGTGAATTCGTAACAGCTCTTCCTAAGACATTTATTCTGCTCTTTGCACTTCAATATCTTCGTGTATATTACTTTTGCAAACCGTGTCGAATATTTAAACGATATTTTTAAGGTACGAAAAAATGTTCATGTGCAAAATGCAAAATGACTCGCTAAGGATGAGGTGCTACAAAGCCTCCTCTGCCGCCAATGATACGGTGGCAGGAATGAGACATACATTGTGCAGTTGCATACTGTATCATCGCTCTATTTTTTATTCCAAATTATAACCTTACGATAAAATATTGTGATAAGTTGCTTGGATTCGAAAGATCGAAGTGCTGCTGGGTTGGGAAAGTCAGTGTGCAGTCTATACTCATTGCACCTTTACTTGGCCCAACCTTTCGTATTTCTGCAGCTCATTTCGCGTAGGTCAGTGGTGGAAAAAGACAATGCTACGGCTCTACATTCCTTTCCATGGGACATATTCCTGACTAATATCATAATGTTAATCTTTTGCTACAACTCAAGGTGGAGAGATGGCTATATTAGGCCAAGTTAGAGTAAAAAAAAAAAAAAGTACAGTTATTTATCGTAATGGAGTGAAACTTTTTGTCCACAGATGTACGATACGCTCAAACCCTTAACCTCTTCCATCAGGTGACTTTTTTTTTTTTTTTACCTTTTTTCTACTCATGCTACCACTGAACGATTTTATGCCTCTTAGGAAAGACCTATAACAGTGATAGTTTTGTTTAAGGATATAGCTAAGTCCTCCACTTCAAAAGAAAACATCAATCTAGGTGAATAAGAATCGCCTGGTTTTAGCAACTATATAAAGTAAAACATGTCAGCAGGGTGAAGTGCCTAACTACTATACTCTGTTCACTTTAGCTTGTCATCCTTCCAACTTGAATGCTTAGTTATTGCAGAAGAATAACGTTAGAGCGTGATGCTAGTCACGAAGAAGGGCTATGGAAAGGACGTGAGTCGTAACAATGACTTTTTGTGCTACCGATCTACATGCAAGGAACTAAAAAGGACGAACATCTGGGTCAAGCTGAAGTAAACGGATATTGCTCCAGCAAATTTTGTTCAGCTTGCTAATCCATATGACTCGTCTGGTTCGGCTGCTCACTGCGACGTAAATGGAATACAAATAACCTTTACCACAGCCATGAGAAATGCTTTATTCTCATTATCTACAGACAATATGATTAACAATACTGCCAAAGCAAAGTATAATTCACGTTATATGCTATGACGGATATTGTGATTAACATTATTAAGAAGAGATAGAATTTACATGTGTTTCATTAATAATTTTAATGGAAATAATTATGTGAAAGATCGTGGATTATAACATTCTAAAGAATATATTAAACTGATCACTAGCAATATGACCAAGGACTGAAGGTCTATAACCATGATGCTTAATCATCACTGTCCTTATCATGGTTAATTACATTTACTGAAATATATAGTCAGAGTGTGTGTGTGTGTGTGTGTGTGTGTGTGTGTGTGTGTGTGTGTGTGTGTGTGTGTGTGTGTGTGTGTGTGTGTGTGTGTGTGTGTGTGTGTGTGTGTGTGTGTGTGCGTGCGTGCGAGCGTGCGCGCGCTTTTGACCCAGTCACTGAAGCACTATTTCTTATACTGCATAAAAAACTGTGCTCACAATTAAATGAATGCTCACTATGGTGCTACGTCTGTCTTTGTATATCTGTAAACTAGGAAGTATATTGGACTCAAGTTTTACCTGGCAGAGGTCTTCATCTTCATCTTCGCCGTCTGAACAGTCGGTGTCATAATCACAGAGATAACTGATGGGCATACAATACTCCTCGCTGCTGCAGGAAAGCTCATTTTCTGGACAGTCGACACCCGCTGGGAAATCAAAAGGAAATCGATGACAAAAAAAAAAAAAAGGTTGTTCTGCAGGTATCACTACCACCCTCTCCACAACTTCCTCTGCTCTGATCATCTGGTTGTTAGCTCCCAGTATACACAACATTATACTTACAATTATTTTTCAATCTCTTAATAAACTTACACTTTTTATACTTCTCTCAGCCTCTTAACCATTAGCATCGTCATTACAGCTCTTCTAACAATCACCACCAAATACGAGTACTCACTATAATCACTGCATTGGAAAAAAAATAATTCGAAGGATCTAGGAACTATCAAGAGATCCATGTCATCTAACTATTATATCTATTGCCAGATGCCTTAATCCCGTATGAGGTGGCCACAAACATATCGCCTCCATGTCGCTCTGTCCCCCGCCATTTCACTGCCCTGCTTCCAGCTCACACTCCCCTCTCTCATATACCTCTCCACTCCATCCCTCCATCTCATCCTTGTCCTCCCCCTCCCTCTCCCCACCCCCATCCCACTCACATATACTCTCCTCGTCAGTCTATCACTCTCCATCCTCTCCACATGGCCAAACCATCTCAATGTGTTTCTTCTAACGCTTCCTATCACATCCACACATCCACATCCACGCCACAATGCTCCTTCATTTCCACGTTTGTCGGTCTGTCTCTTCATGTGACTCCACATGCTCCTCTCAAATAACTCATCTCCACTTCTCTCACTCTTGACTTCTGTCACTCCTACAAGGTCCAAGCTTCACTTTCATACGTTAGAGTTGGTATCACAATACTGTAATGCAGCAACTTTTTCACTTCTATGCTCACTTCCCTGTTTCTTGTCATTGCTTTCGAGGAACCAGCAACGTTTCTTCCTTGCTGTAACCTTTCAAGCACCTCATCACCTAAACTTCTATCCTTACTCATCACACTACCCAAGTAGTTAAACGCACTCACATTTTCCATTTCCTCCTCACCCAACCTCACTGTACATTCACTGATTTCATTTCTCTCGAAGACCATACTCTTCCCTACACTCACCTTCAGATTCCGTTTCTTACACACTCTTCCAAACTCATCCACCAAGCCTTGCAACTTCCCTTCATCTTCACTTAACAATGAACTATCATCTGCAAACAATAGTGCAGGGAGTTACCAGACACTGTCCTCTATCATTATGGTTGCTCCACCACCATCCACTGCCCTACCTTGTATCTCTTTTATAACCCCATCCATATACAAACTGAACAACCATGGAGAAATCACACATCCCTGTTTCAGTCCAACCTTCATATAGAAAAATTTACTCAATTACTATCCACAAGCACTGCAGCATTAGCACCCTTATACATACTCTTCACGGCATTCATCAACTTCCCGTTTAATCCATATAATCTTAATACTTTCCACAATCCTTGTCTATCCACCCTGTCAGATGCTTTCTGTAAATCCATGAAGGCCGCATACAACTTCTATTCCTTCTCTACAAAATTGTCCACTAAAGATGTAAGAATGAATATCTGATCTACACAACCTCTTCCCTTCCTAAAATCTCCCTGTTCTTCTCCAACAAATTCCTCTGTTATTTCCCTAACTCTGTCAATGAGTATCCTACCATATACTTTTCCTATTACATTAAGAAGACAAATGCCCCTATGATTGCCACACACATCTTTTTCCCCCTTTCCTCTGAACAGGGGAATAATTATACCTGACTTCCAATTCTCCGTTACTTTACCTTCCCCCCAAGCCAATCTACACATCTTCCACATCCATTCTACTACTATCTCACCCCCATGCTGCGGCATTTCACCACACACTCCAACAATTCCTGGGGCTTCCCCCCTTTTGACTTTTTTCATTGCTTCCACAACTTCCATGCTCTCATTTCTTCCTCTCTTCTCACATCCCTCTGTCTCCCAGCCATTCCCCAGCCACTTATACTCGCATTACTTTCATTCTCTATGTTCAACAATTCCTTAAAGTGTTCTCTACATCTGTTCACCTTTTCTCCCTTCTCCACTAGTAATCCACTATTTTTAACTTTCACTCCTCACTATCTTACTTGACACCCTGTCTAACTCTCTTTACCTCCTTCCAAAACATTTTCTAACATTCCCCCCACTTTACACTCAAATTCCTTCCAAATTTCTCATCGACTCTCTTCTTTCTCTCCCTTAATAATGTTTTCACCTCTCTCTTCCTCTCTACATATAATTCTCTCTTCCGTCTCTCAGCTTCTTCCACACCTCTGTTTCTCATCCATTCACTATATACTTTCTTCTTTTGTGCCACAGCCTCTTTCACCTCTTCATTCCACCATGTTGTTCCTTTCATCCCCTTTCATCTTCTCTTCACCCCACACACCACCTCACATTGCTGCACAGATTTCTTCTGTGAACATCTTGCACACACCTTCCATGTCCTCCATCTGCTCCAAGCCATATTTACCCAATTGCCCCTTCACTTCTCTCTTATATTCTGTTTTTTTTTTTTTTTTCATTCTCTTGTAACCTTTCCCCCCTCCTTGTATGAACTATGTCCTCCTGTCCTTCCCTTCTTCTTTTCTTCCATTTCATTTGAACCTTGACTCTCACCACCACCAAGGTGTGGTCAGGAAGTCCACTCCTCCAACCTCTATATGCTCTTGCATCCATTACACACCTTCTCATCCTATCACCCACACAGACATACTCAGTCATTGCCTTACGTTCATTCAGTTCTCCATCCATCCATCTCATCACTCGCCTTGTATACCTGTGGATTATTTTGAGTCTGAAGAGGGTATTGGCTATTACCAACCCCCTCCCGGCACAAATGTCTATTACAGCACTACCATTCTGATCCATTTCTGCAGTCACATCCCACTCCATGTCGTGTCTGAGGTAATTTTGGACTCTCATCTACCCTGTTTTGCTGGTGTAGTCACCAAACAAAGAAATTTTGAAATTACTAATATTGGCAGGTCAGTATTACTTTATAAAGGTTATGCAGCCCCCATACAATGACATATCAGCTGAAGACGTGGTCCGGCACCTCGAACCTAACACCATTCCATCTGGCACATCAATGTTTTCTGTGTCCACCAAAAATAATAAAATAATAATAGAAATAAAACAACAAAAATAATAATAATAACTAGAGGCCCCCAAGGAGGGAATCACACCAGCCACGAGCCGATACATATTTAGCGCGGCTCGGAATATGACCTTGACCTTGACCTACTTTCACCAATTTCGATTGTGCTTGAGATTTTCATCCCTGCTACACTCATGTAAAATTTTGTGATCATATCTTGAGCGTTTGCTAAGTTATCGTGGTAACAGACATACAGACCTTGGCCTACTGTTACCAATTTCGAACTCATGATCCATTTTTATCCGTACTACACACCTTTAAATGTTTTGATGATATCTTGAGCGGTTACAAAGTTAACACACACACACACACACACACACACACACACACACATAAATTGTAAATAATTCCAGCTTTGCTATCGCGGCTTGTAAATATAATAATGAAACAGGGGGGGGGGGGTGAGTACAAGGAGGGCAGCAACAACTTGGGATCAGGCAGGTACTCTCAGTAAGTAGTTATCCCATGAGACGCTCATTTTCTTTGCAAAAAAAAGGACCCTCGGAAGTCATTCAGGATCACCTTAGGGAAGGCGCCAAAATGAATGGCTCTGCAGCCGAACCTACATCAATCAGAACCCACTTGGCCTCCCTCCTATATTTGTCGGAATTCATTGAATTTATTTCCTAACATCCCATCGGGCTACAACACATCTATCTGATGTAGTCCAATGGACTTTAGATAATGTACTTCTTCAGATGAGACCCTCTGCGTTTTTTCGAACAGGTCCAGTTCATCAGACTACTGAAACTTGTTGGACCGTGAAGACCACAGGGATGGGACAGCTGTCACTTTGTTCCAACACTCCTGCCTACAGTCAAGAGTTAAGGCCATCTTCTAAGACATGTCACTATAGGTTGGAATTGGGTCAGTCAGCTTCCTGAATGCACAGCTTTTCAACCATAAAAGATTTTTTCAGTGTCTCTCTCCCAAATGCCACAAAACAGCTGAATGAATATTTACACTCCTCAATCACCAAGGTGTTTCAGATCAACAGCATTGCCCACAGGTGGCACATATCAGGTGAGACTGTCTTCAAACGCATCTGCACCACCACTCATCACCATTTCTGCATTACACTCACCCATAAGACTGGATATATTCTTCCACTTTTGACCCCTTTTGCATTATCAAATTTTCATCACAACCAAACATGCACACTATCAAATAATCCTAATGACAATATAACATTCTCCTCACTCTCAGTTGTTTCAGTAACAACTTTAACATGTCATCGCCCATTCTCCCACAATAATCTTCAAATGGGAACAATATGAACGACCCACGAGGAAAGGTGAACATCCTTGCTAGTATGTTTGCCACAAATTCTATCTTAGACGAGGTTAATCAGAATGTTTCTGTACTAGAACTCGACTCTCTCGAAACCGCTCCACTTATGATAAAAAAAAGATACGTATGCCTATCCTAGACAATTTACCAAGCAAGAAAGCTCCAGGTCCAGATGGAATTCCTCCAATCATTTTGAGAAAGTGTTTCCCAGAACTTGCTCTTTTTCTAGTGAAATTATTCAGATTATGCATCCGTACTTTTTCATTCCCTATTTCTTGGAAAGCAGCAAATACTCACCCAGTTCCAAAGAAAGGTAGTTCTTATGACCCCTCTGATTACAAACCAATCGCTATCACATCTCTTGGTAAAGTATTTGAGACAGTAATTAATAAGCATATTGTTAACCCTTCTCCAATGAGGTTTCCTGCCATTGCCCACTCCTCCTTACAGGAAATTTATGAGATTTCAAGCAAAATTCTCTTACTTCAAACCATAATATCTGCCAAACTATAATAGCTAGAGAGAAAAAAAAAAATGAAGATACATAAGACTCACCAACTCTTCCTCTAACAAATGAAGGTATCCCAAGGTCTCCAGGTGGTCCCATAGATGAGTAAGGATAAGTTGAAGACGAATGGTTTTACATACTTAGGCGGGCTGGTTCAGAGTGCGTGCCACTGGCAGTGACCTTGGACTCGCTGGCTAGCATTGGCAGCATTGACAAGAGTGGTGATTGTAACACTGTCCAGGCATCCTTGGAAGGAATGTGGAAAATTCCACTCAATCCTCAACTTTTGCTTACTCACCATCGTAAGGATAAGTCACCACTCTATCCATGTGGCTCCATAAAGGGTTTTCTGCCCGTTTCATAGTGCCTCTATGCCCTGTAGGAGTGTGGGAAAAAATAGTTCTCTGTTTTCTTTAATCACTTCTTACGTCAATTATACTAATTTCCCACTACTAAGACTCTATAATTGCAGTTGACATCACGATTATGGGTAATTGCACTTTGACAAGTAAATGCTGTGGCTGTTTCACGCAGTATGGCTGAGTATGAGGTAATTACTTGTACTGTAATTCAGACTGATTTGTACTAATCAAGGGACTATGAAAATCTTATCAGTGTTAAACACAACTTACATTATTTGTACTTCACATCACAAAAACACTTATGCTCACATATTCAACACTATTTCCTGAGTATCGAGGGAAAACATTTAGTTATAGCTAACTAGGTAATGTTCTTTCTGGCCCGCTCACAAGTGGTTTTCTTTCATGTAACTGGTAGGCTGACTTAAGGTATTTCCAATAATTTTTTCACCAGTAACCAATAAACAGTAACATGCACTTATAGAACTTATTATAAAACACTTATATCATAGTACTCACTAGAAATCACTTATAATATCTAACATTTCACTTATCTATAGGAAAAAAAACACACACTTGTGCATACCTGCATACTATTTACACTTTCCCACACACACCTGCTCAGTAATTATGCTCAGAGTGATACTCGCAAAAACATTTAGGGCACAGGGAGGCCTTGCATTCTGCACATTGGTAGGCTGTCTTTTTGTTCTGCGGGACGGCGTTTGGTCGTGTTACAGACGTGGCACCACCTGTATGCCTGGCAACCTGCTGTGGTATGGCCAATGTCTACCAGCCTGTGCCACCAGAAGTAGCCTGCACAGCTTAGCCTGTCCACTGTAGGTGCTGTCTGCGTCCCCCACCTAGCACCTGGCACCTGTGCAGTTGACTACTCCTCAAGGAGTTCGCGTGCAAACTCTCTCTCAAACTCTCGTAGATAGAGAGGTTTCCTGACGAGCTCCTTGAACAGCATGAAACTGTTCAAGACAGCGATATCAAGAATGTGTAAAAACGCCTTCTTGTACAACCTGCAGGACTTACACAGGCAATCAACCTTACCAATTTGCATGTCCGATTTATCGACAAGCCGCATGTTGATATAATCACTGACAGCATCTGGCTTCAACACGGGTTCCCTGATCCTGTATTATGTTTTTCCCGTTTCCTTAAACACACCCATATGTACTGCTGACAACATGTTAACCCATCTCTTGTCATAGCAGAGAAGGGCTAACATGTTGCCATATTTCTTGGTAGGAAGGGTTCCTTTCTCAGTATTTGCTGGGAATACAGGGAAATTCTTTCTGTTTACCCAAACAGTTCCACAGGACCCAGTACCGTGTTCAAGCAAATACTTGGTCAGTGCCAGGGCAGCGTAATAATTACTGGTGTATATAATGTGATGCCTGTTGAAATACCTTCCATCAGCAGTTTCATGACTGATGCCGAGAAACCACGAGGATTGTCACTAAGTATAACAACATCCGTTGCCTAATAGACTATCACACTGAGCATATATCCAGTTTTGCAGTCGCAAAGGAAAAAGAATTTCAGCCCAAAGTGGCGATGCTTGGACAACACATACTGAATAAATGCCAACCTACCCATGAATAACACCAGTGACTCGTCAACTACCACTTTCTGAAACGGACGAAAAACCCTGGGAAATGACTCCTTGAGCATTGTTAGAATGGGTCAATTTTCCACGGCCTGTCATTTGGCCCAAAATCTGTATTGAAATGGAGGAATCTTAGGATGGCCAGGTACCTGTCATGGGCCATACACTTGCCGAAGACAGGTGTGCCCACGAGTTCATCTACCGACCAGTAGTCATGAAGCACATGTTTTCTTGCGTGCGCCGTCAACATGGTAAGGGCTAGCCATACTATTCCCCCACTCCACGGTTGCCAGTCCCTCATGTGTGTGCTTTCGCTGGCAGCCACGTCCAGCCACAGCACACACATAGCCTGGTGAAAATTTATTTCTTCCACCAGGTATTGCATAACTGCAGTCGTGAATATCGCCCTGAAAATACTGCTAATAGTCCAGGGCCTGGGGGGAAGCTCATCTTCCTGAACACCTGCTCCTTCCTCATCAAACACTGGCACAGAGGGCTCAAATCCTGCTCCATCCTCCCAGACAATGGTATCCACTCTACCCACACCTGGTAAAGCGGGCCATTTACCACGTGCAGCATGTTTTTTCTGCGTGCGTGCCCACGTGCAAGCCCATGGGCAGGGGGTGGGAGGTAAAGAGAGGGAGAGGTGTGCAAGGTGGGGGAGTAAGGGAGTGATGACTCACCTGCTGTGGGCCTTCCCTTGGGATACGCTTCCTGCTGAGTAACACCACGTGGGGCTCGTGTGGAAATTTCCACTCCTGAAGGGTCCAGTTGTGGTGATTCCACCCTTGAAGTACTTGGCTGAGGTGAAGGTGGACGTTCGAGGGCGAGATGATGGCGAGCAGGCAGCGAGCATGGTGGTGAGATGGCTCATCAGCGTTTATTTGACAGATGACCACCAACTCCACACTCACCTGCCTGGTGAGATGGCTCATCAGCGTTTATTTCACAGATGACCACCAGCTCCACTCTCTCCTACCTGGTGAGCTGGGTCATCTATGTCCTCCTCCTCAGTGAACTCGTCATTGCCAAAAACCCTGCCCTCGTCCTGCAGGAGTTTGAGAGCCTTTTCAGGCGTCTGAGAGTGGGAAGGGGTTGGAGGGCAAGAGAGTTCACTTTGCACATGGCAACTTCTTCTCTCGTCTGAAGATGTACTCTCATTAAGTGTCTGTGAGGACACGGTGTCGTCCAAGGCACAACGGGTGGCACTGTCACTGAGCCCTTTCCTCGGCACTAAGGGCAGAACTTTCGCTGGGGTTGATGATGGATTGGCCCTGCATGCAGTGGGACAGAATTGGATAATGATGATGATGATGATGATGAAGATATGGCTCCACACTCTACCAGTGCTGTGTACGGACTGAGCTGTGCATCATTGGGTACCTAGGAGGCCTAATTCCCGTTTGGGTGTCATAGAAATTGGTCGTGAGTTCCAAGGGTGGCGGGAAGATGCTTGTGGCTAATCTCGTCAACCGGGGGCCCTCCGCGCCCTGAATCATGTTAGCTATACATGTCATCCGGCATGTAGGGGTTAAACGTCTTGAACCCATCAGCTTATTTTGTGACAGACAGTAAAGTTTTCACCATGAAAAATCCAGTGCTGATATACTCAGTCTCTTGACTCACACCATCCATCTGTCAGTTGACCAACATGGAGAAACCCATGCAGTAGCCCTTGATATTTCTAAAGCTTTTGACAGAGTGTGGTACCGTTCCTTGCTATCCAAACTCCCATGCTATAGCCTATCACCTTTTGTTCCAATGACTTCCTCATAGCTCAGTGATAGAAAGATAAAAGTAAAAGTAAATGATGTATATTTCAATTTCCAGTCAATTATTGCTGGCCTGCCACAAGGATCAATCCTGGCACCAACCCTATTCCTAATTCATATTAATGATTTCTTACTTATCACTCATAATCCCATTCACTCACATACAGATGACTCAACACTTCACAGTTCCTTCACACACTCATAAATCAGGACTTGTCTAAGATCACTGAACTGGGACAAAGTAACAATGTATCACTTAATGCTAGTAAAATCAAGCATGCAAAGTATACTAATAGAAAGATACTGCCTGATTCGTACTAAATTTTACCTTCAGTACTATAAATACAGTATTCCTATCTCCAAAAATATTGATATTTTCGGTGTGTCCCTTACAGTATCCTCAGCTGGACCTCTCATTATAGATCACTTGTTAAAACCGATTCTGAGAAGCTTGGATTATTGTATAGAATCTGCAGCTACTTCTCTGACGAGCTGTTGGCTATGATTTACAAGAGGCATGTGCTGCCAGAAATTTATTTATACAAGTCGGTGTCCTCACTCGGGGCGAGAAAGTTTTGAAGAAAAGCTCCCTGTACAATTTTTTTTTTTATGGCTTTCAGTTTTTGGCTATTTTCTCGAAAACTACAAACTGTATCACAACCGGATATTCCTCATTAGAAAGCTGTTGAAATCCTCCATCAAAACTTCTAATAACATTTTCCTGTATGATGGAAAGCATTTGAATGGTGATGTTGGAAAGTGAAACTGACTTTGCACAATGTTTATTCAGGGCCGCCTTATGTACCGTAGTTTTATTCGTGTTTTCCTTTTTTTTTTTTGTGTGTGTGTGTGCTTATCAGCTAGAACAAACATCGACGAATGATATCGGTTTCATGGCAGTATAGTGAGGTTTGGGTGGTGAAAATATTGTGAGAATATGTGTTTTCAGTGTCACGCGGGCGGGCGGGCAGCCAGTCGAGTAAAATCGTGTGCCGGGAAACTTACTGAAACTTATGCGTGCGCGAGAGGGTTAATTAAACTTAAGCCAAACCAAATATTCCCTTTATCTATGTAAATATGTAAACCTACGTCTGCTTGTATGTGAGGGCTTTTCATCCTCAGGACACATCATCTACCACACAGACGCAGTTTAGGTCAACGAAACTTTCCGGTAATTTACATGTATTTACAATATAGTTGTCCGTGAGGGTTAAACACAGTAGCATTTAATTTATTAATAATAAGAATTATTAACCCTTACACCGCGGGCATGTTTCCCAATGTTTTGCATCTCCAGCGGGGTTATTCAAGCTCCGACAGACTCTCAAAAAATATTTGCCAAAAATCAGTTATTAGTCCTAGAATATTAAAATTAAATATGCCTATGGCACATACCTTCAGCTTTCTCCTGGGATGTTTGTTGAGCCTTCGCCGATTACCGTAGGACTTGAGGAGACCTCTGAAGTTGGGTAACGAATTCTCCACTTTACACTTCCCGACAACCCGTAATATGATTACCACAGCCAGATATTAACACTATAAACACTACTCTATGATTATCAAGTAGTTTGGGATCCATACTCCAAATAAAAACCACTGTGAAAGCAATGAAAATTACAAGCGCGTATGACCTTCCCACTTGCGCTAGTTCGCTGTTGATATTCTGTCATTCATTATTCATAAAACCCCTCACACTTTATATTTCTATTACTATATAACACTTATATATATCTACAGTCTTTATCCATAAGTTTCCTTCAGTAGTATTAGTTTATTGTCACTGTAGGGATTCAATTTCTTTCAGTAAAATACGTAGCATTCACTTTCTCGTCCTGTATACTAGCATTGAGAGTGAATGTCACTTTCACCTTCACTCTCATAACTCATAGTATTCAGACATGCTAGAGTGAAACTCACTTTCTTTACTTCTAGGATATATACTCGTATTCTTATAATACTACTCATTTACATTTCTATTTACGTTCTCTATTTTATTTACGTTATTTACATTTCTATTTTATTTACGCTGTGTTATGCACTGTCACTTGAAGTAACTCATAAAACTATTTTCCACTGTTCACGTATATTTACATTCATTACTTTCACTTGCTGTTCACACATTATTTACACATTATCTACAATTCCACTTGCACTGTTTTACTCAATAGAAAGATTGTAGTCACTCTTTTATCAATTGTCAGCCCTTTACCTCTTTCCACACGAGGTTTAGTAGGGGGTAAAGGTCACAGGGCCCTTTGCATGGGGGTGAAAAGTCCCTGAAGTTAGCAAGAGTAAACAGACGTACCTCCACATTGGAAGATGAGAGTGAACTGATAAGGGTGGGCCGGGGTGGTGGCCTACCTAGGGAAATGCATTACTACCAACGTTAGCCTCTTGACAGCAGCTAATATATAGCAGTGAAATGATTGGCAGGAAATCTAGACAATACATTATAAATTAGGTAGTTCCAGGTGAAAGTAAATATCACTTAGGCTTCTCCCTTCCCTCCTTATATGTATATTTATTACGAAAATAGATTATACGGCATATTTCAAGGGGAAATAAACAGCGAAAATTAGCGAACGAGTGCACGTGAGGTGTTGTCAGGTGATAATTAGCCAATTCCAGGTGTATGGCACTCTCACTTACCTTATTTCTTTCTTGTATATGTTATTTGGTATAAGAATAGGGCATAGGGCTTATTTCAATGGATGAAATCAGTGAAAAATTCCAGGGAAGATTTACTTAGCGTAGCACGGCCGGGCAGGCCTTCTAAGGCCTTCTAAGTCACACATCTTGACCTGTTTGGTCTCCATCATCCCCTGTATCCGAGGTAGCCGCTAACTCAAGGGGTACCAGCTTATCAATAGTTTTTATGTTGGTATGTCCCCTACATTTTATTTTTACAAGTCTCAGCACCCCCTCTGAATCTGGGTGCATGGAGATCACCTTAGCTAATGGCCACTGGGATCTTGGTTGTTCTGTTTTCACTAAGACCACGACTCCTTTGTTTATAACTGACTTGTTGCTGGCAGCCTGGGCCCCATAAAACTTTCTCGTAGGCTCAGAAGATATTTTTCGCCCCAATGTCTATTCCAAATATCCAATACCCTTCTCAGACGTTGATATTCCTCCTGCAGATGATGTTGTCCTAATTCATTATTTTCTATAGTAAGATCATCTACTTATTTGTGGATATCTAGACATAGCACAGGATGGAGCTTCCTGTCATACCGTTATAACATATGAGCCGGTGTCAATGCCTCAGTCGAAACGCTAGTGTCATCTAAATAGGTTAGGGGTCTATCATTAATCCTAGTTTCAACTTCAATAAGCACTGCTCTTAACTCTTCTCTTGTGATCTTAGTTCTGTGTAAGGTTTACCTTAGGCAGTTCTTCACAGTACCAACCATTCGTTAGGTAAATCCATTTTGCCATGGTGCTCTTGGAGCTATGAACTGCCAGGTACAATTTCAGATTCCCAGTGCCAACTTAACCTTTGCGTCATTCATTACATTTAGAAGTAGAGGTGCTGCTCCAATGAAATTGGTTCCGTTGTCGCTTATTAATTTATTAGGACAAGACCTTCTAGTAGTAAATCTTTGAAATACGTTCAGGAATTTCTCTGAACTCAGATCTGCTATTTCTAGATGGACTGCCCTTGTGTAGGTGCAAGTAAACAGACATATATAAACCTTATGGGGAGTTCCCTCACCCGTAACAGTCATAGCCCCTGTGTAATCAACTCCTGTTACTTTGAAGGGCCGACTTACATTTACCCTATCCCTTGGTAAGACAGGTGGTCCTGGATAGTCATATGGTTGTTGTTCGTACCTCCTATATGTAATGCAACCTTTGAGATATTTATTTATGACCTGTCTACCCTTAGGGATCCAATATCTTTCCCTGTTTCGGGCCAAAGTCTGCGGCATACATCCGTGAAGTCAAATCGTGGGCTTCCTTTACAATTAACTGTCCAAAATATCCACTCTTGGGTAATAATATGGGATGTCTAGTTTGGAGAGGCAAATCAGCCTATATTATTCAGTCCCAGCATCTAATTAGACCCTTTCCGTCTAAGAACAAGCCTAAATCTCTTATCAGCTTATTCTTGCTCCCAGTGCCTTGGCCTAAAGGTCATATATCTCTCCATAATAATTCCTTTGTATCACTTTCAGCCAATATTCCATGGGATCTAACTTCTGAAACCCCACTTTCTTATTCAAAAATTCAACAACTAATTTAGTAGTGTTAACAGGTTATCTTACTGATGAGAATCTGTTAATGTCAATTACTTCTGGCTCAGGTACTATAGGTCCCAAGTTTACTACACAAACCTCAGCAATACTATACTGTTTCTGCTCAGGCCAGTCTTTAGTGAGTAACCATTTAGGACCTTTAAACCAAAAATTATCTTTGATCAGTCTCTCTACAGTCGAACCTCGCGAGAGCAGATCAGCTGGATTTTGTTTGGAGGATACATGCATAATTTTTAATTTGGAAGACAGCTATTTAATAGTCTTCACTCTTTTGCGGACGAAAGGAATTTTACTGTCTTCCCTCCCTATCAAGCAAAGTCAAATCTCACTGTCAGTCCATATATAGATATCCTCAAACTGAGTATCAAGAGCAGTGGTTATATACCTAGCCAATTTAATTCCTACTTCTATGGAAGCCTATTCCATTTGAGGTAGGGTTCTTCCTTTAATTGGCGCAACTCTGACTTTGGACATAATAATCTTACTATCCTCCCTGTTGTGCAATAAGCTACTGCTCCATATGCCCTTTGAGAAGCATCACAAAATATGTGTAAGTGCGACTTCTCATTACTGTTTATTTCCCTGGGAATACATATGCTTGATGTGGTTTCAAACTCCTTTCTAATCTGTTCCCATTGTTTCACTTACGTCTCACCTAATTCGGTGTCCCAGTTTAACATTTCTCGCCAAGACTCCTGCAATAAACATTTGCCCCTAATAACTATAGGACTAACCAAACCTATTGGGTCAAATAACATGGAGACCTGTCTTAACAAGGACCTCTTGGTGAGAGTGACATCAGAGAACTTAATTGGTTTCAAACTTATTTCATCAGCTCTTGTATCCCAGTTAAGACCCAACACATTTTGAATTTTGGGAATGTCATTATCTGGATAGTCCTCTTGTATTTTATTCCTCAAAAGCGGTGAATTTGTATTCCAGCTCTGTAACGGCAAATTTGCTTTCCAACATTCGGAACTGGCCACTCCATAAGCCTTCAATACTTCCGACTCTGTATCAGCAACACCTTGCAAATCATCCATGTAAAAAGCCTGCCCTATTTCTGGGCATTTGTCGTTTACAAAATGATGCTTTAAAGTGTTGCAAAGTAGGAAAGGACCAGCACAAGAGCCAAAGAGCACCGATCGGAAACAGTAAGTTTTCATTGGACTGTTCTCATTTTGGGAATCATGAGGCCAGAGGAATTTTGTAAATTTCCTATCCTCATCTCTCAGTCCTATTCTGAGAAAAGCCTTACTAATGTCTGTTGTATAAGAATAAGGTTTCTATCTAAATCTTAGTAATGCATTCCCTAACTTCTCAGTTAGAGTAGGTCCAAAGTATAGGCAATCGTTCAAGCCAGTTGATCCCTTGGACGCCTTACAACTACATTTGAAAACTATGGTAGTAGTTACTGAATCCTTGCTTACAGCATGATGTGGTAAATAATGTCCTACCTCGTGGTTAACAGGGAATTCTACCTCTTCTATAAATTTATTCTTCGATTGATCCTTTATAATATTATCACATATGGTTAGATGTTCTGGTTTGTCTCTCAGCTTTCTTGGAAGAGAATTTAACTGAGCCTTAGCTGCTTGGTAATTTGTTGGTGACTCCGAATGGTTTAGTTTCCATGATAATCCTACCCAATACTGTCCATCCTTAAATTCAACTGACTGGTTATACAAATCCAAGGTTATTTTATCTTCAGGGGTTGGTTCCTCAGAGTGTATTCCTACACTGTCTAGGTCCCACAGTTTGTGTACAGGTTCAATTTTTTCATCCAGCAAGTCATTTATCTGAGCAGGTTCTAGTTCTGCACCTATTCTAGCTACCATCAATGACTGTGTGGGGGTAACAAAGACTGAGTCTACTAGTTTGGCTTCTCTTTTAACTTGTTTTGGAGAAGGCAACTGACCCATAATATGGTTACTTCCTGGACTCTTGAACAACTTTTTTTTTTTTTTTTTTTTTTTTTAATGTGTCCGACTCTGGGCATAGGCTTCACAGCCTGCTATCAAGGCCCAGCAGTCCTCCTACATACCATACACCTCTACATGTCACCACTTCGGCGCTAACACCCACCGTCCATATTGAATACATGCTAGGGCTGTCTCATACAGGACTGGTGTATTGGTATTAGCGGGGGTATTTTTACAACATGTCGGCGGATGTACCATATTCTTCTTGAAAGTCCCATGTGGGAATCTTCCACAGTAATCAGAATCAATTATCATTTTTATGGGACCCACAGTATCTGATTCTACATTCCGTTTAGCCAACTTTATCCCTGAGTATTGTAGATCAGATGTTTCCTTCAGTTCTTATATATCTATCTATCTATCTATATATATATATATATATATATATATATATATATATATATATATATATATATATATATATATCTATCTATCTATCTATATATATATACTTGTCTCCATATTATCCAGTACAGCTGCTATTGTACGGCATTTATATCTGCCTAATTGTATTACAGGTCTAACTAAATCAAAGGACTGAGCTTCCTTAGTTGTTAAGAATCCCGTAATGGCTAAGTTTACCTTGCCAACAATAGGTAACTTTAATTTCTTCACAATGTCTGCAGAAATGAAGGTTTTCTGTGCACCCGTATCAAAAAAATTACATACTAATAGGCTTCTATTCTCAATCACTACCTTCACATCTACAGCTGGCATTACTACTGGAGCATTCGCCTTAGCAATTGCCATACTAACGCTTGCAGGTTTAGGAACCTCATTTTTCATCCTTGGGCATAAAGCACTATGATGATCCTTTTTGCACTTAAAACAAAGATTTAATTTTGTCTTGCAGTCCGCGGAAGTGTGTTCGGAATTCATACAGATTATACAACATCCCAGTTCCTGAAGCTTTCCTACTCTAGAAGCATAATCAGGATAATGTTGACAAGATGCACTGGAATGTTGTTCACCACAAAATGCACAAACTTTCCCGTCCTTTACCATGGGAGGTTTAACTTCCTTAATTTCATCAGCTTCTCTATTCCTTGTCTTTAATATTTTATCCTCAGCCTTCAAGGAGCTAAGGAAAGTACCTATCTCTTCTTTAGGCACATAATTAGCCTTCTCTGACTTAGGTTTTCCAACCAGTTGGTTAGTGTTTTTCTTTTCTTTATTTCAGTCTTCTGTTTAATCTCAGTAGGCTTTACTGTTCCTTGCAAATGTTTACAGAGTTGCATTAAGCCTTCCTCAATCTCCTCACAGGAGAAATTATCCTTTTGGTACCTATCATACAAGGCATCCTTGGTTTTTGGTAGAAGCTTTAAGGACGTAATTCTCGAAAGCACCCAATGTGCTGCATTAATATCTTCGTGAGTACCTAAAGCCTTTAAATTACAACTCATTGCAATTCTAAAATTTTGCAAGGAATCAAAATCATGTTTAGGTATAGGTAATTCAAGTAGAGCCTTCAGTAATTGGGTAATAACCTGCTCCCTGTCTTCGTAGTTTTGTCTAAGGATTGTCAAGGCCACCTCATAATTGTTTTCTTCCACTGGTAATTCTGTAATCAGTTTGTATAAGGCGTTCCCTTGACCTGTCCTGACAGATATGTGAGTTTGCTCACATTAGGGAGTTCTGCTCTATCATGAACTATCTGAACTGATCCCAGAAGGATTTCCAATTTTGCTCCCCATCAGACTCCGGAAGCGTAATTTGTGGTAGTACAGCTTTACTCTGCTGCTCCACAACTTGTATTTCCGCGGCAGTCTCGGCCAATTTTGACACTAGTGACTTCACTACGGTTAAAATTTTCTAATTTACCTTCAAATTTAGTAGTCTCCGACTCTAAGAGATCTTTATCGTCAGCTTCTGCTATGGCCGCATTTATATTTACACAACCTTCTTCATTTTTAGTCCATCGGTCTTTCAGTATAATCAGGGGTCTATTTAATTTCTCCCTGGACAGAGATATTTCATCTAACAACTGTTTGCAGTCATTCACGGCTCTCGTTACCCATCCTGCCTTACTACTAGAAGATCTCTGCAACAAGGAAACAGACAAGTTGACTGTTTCTAATTTCATAATTTAACCATTTAATTCAACCACAATTTACCCCAGCGAAGTAATTATCTAATTATTTTAACTTTTAAAGATTGTATAGATTAGGTCCGCAATATCAAATCTATCCCCCTGGGTTGTTAAACCTCTAGGGTTATATCTCATCCCCACACTCAATTTCCAAATAACCCATATTTTCCTGAGCTCAGAAATATTTATCTCCTAGTATACCATAGGCCCACCCATACCTTGTATAGCATAGAACTGTCCTTTCTTCAGTTCTGTGTAATTTATAAATTTCTGCAGAACCGCTTCTCTGCCATGATGATTCCAATGTATACCATCGGCCTTTAGTGTTGCCTGGAAAGGCTTTGCATTAATGTGGATAAAATCCTTCCCCTTCCTAATTCTTTGCAACTTCCTGTTCACGGCTCTGCTATTTAATTTATACGTACCATAGCAAACTGGAGAACCATATGGTAGATTTCTAGGCTCAAGAAGGGTTATGGTTACCGATGATTTACATGAACCTTCTATAGCTCCTACCACGGCTAGAATGTTTTCCACAATTCCATTAACTTCCACATCTTCATGAATATCATTTCCTCCCAGGAAAAGGAGAGTGCGGTCATGCTCCCAATCTAATACAGCATTTAGCCTTTCATCGTCGGAAAAGGAACTTGCCTTTCCACCCGGAGCTCGGTATATACGTATTTCCACGTCATCCACTTGTACCGAACGTGGTAGTACGAGTAGGCTATGCCCAACGAACGCAACCTTAAAAACATTCATTGCTTCGCACACCTCTGCTATCCTTACTCTCCAGGGCATCAAAAATATGTGGAAAATTTTTTAGTATACAGGTCGCTGTCCTCACTCGGGGGCACCAAAACTGTGTAGAAAAATTTTATTACGCAAGTCGGAGATCCTCACTCGTAGGACACGAAAAATATGTGTCAGAAATTCTTATATACTTCTTTATCTGATGAGTATTAGTCTTACTCGACCTTAAGTAAATTCACATAAGTCTCTTAGGAGGCATAGGTGTATCGTAATTGATACCCTGACTCACCTAATTATTATTTTCCAATCTCCTAGCTAATTTCCCATTGAATTGGCCAATTTGTAAAGGTTACGTAGGTGGAAAGAGTCGGACAACAGATGATGACGAGCCTGATGTTTAGGTCGGTTGCCAAGGCTGCCAAGCGTCCTTGAGGTATGTATTTACAACGTGCTACTTGAACCTTGTCTAGGAGCAGAGTGATTGAACATGACGTGCCTCTAGTCCCTCACAGGATTTGAAGAGGTGTCAACTATTTATTAATTACAATTAGTTTACATCATGATATATACAGGGCGAATCTAATTAATCTTAGTTTTAACAAGTGCTCATGGGCCCTTCGGGCCTCTCGCACTTGCTCCTGCGGAGGGCTTTCGCGTTTAAGTGTTGTTCTAGTGTAACATTGTCACTTGGATTTTTTGCAGCTAACCAACTGATCGTGTTATTTGCAGCTTCAGGAATGGAACCCAAGTCGTCTGAACGCAAGTCCGAAGTACACACACAGACACACAGCTACTGCTAGTTTATTTTAGTGCTAGTTTATTTAGTGGTCAAAATGTGATCGCTCATTAAATATAGTAAAAGATTTTCAATCGTGATGGGACCAATTTTTTTTTTTACATCAGCAATTTTTTTGCGGTTTTTGTGCCAATATTGGTGAGATTTGAATGTGTGGTTTCAGCTGCCCAAAACACACACACACACACACACACACACACACACACACACACACACACACACACACACACACACAGCTACTGCTATAGTATATTAGATCACACTAAAGCCAAACCAAATATTCCCTTTATTTATGTAAATATGTCAAACCTACGTCTGCTTTTATGTGAGGGCTTTTCATCCTCAGGACACGTCGTCTACCACACAGACGCAGTTTAGGTCAATGAAAGTTTCCAAGTAATTACATGTATTTACAATATAGTTGTCCACGAGGGTTAAATGCAGTAACATTTAATTTATTAATAGTAAGAATAATTAAAGAGAACGTAATCTCTGGGTTATAAAAACCGCTAGAATAGTTATTAACGCTCTCCAGGTGTTACTCTGCTTCTAACCAGGGACAACTGTTTTAAAAAGTAGAGAGTGCAACCACTCTGGGGGGAAATATTTCCCACATGTGCACTCTCAGATGGAATACTGCACACCCTTGTGGTGTGGATGTAGAGAGGTGGCACTAAAACAACTGGACAAAATTCAGAACAAAGCTGTAAGAATTATTAACAGCCTTGCAGTTACAAATGAACTACCTCCCCTACAAGTTAGAAGGAATGTTGCCTCTCTTGCATTAGTACCTCCAACAAGGAGGTTGTGTTTAACCCCGCGTTGGTTGGTTTGTCTGTTTGTTTGTTTGTTAGCAGGATTACTGAAAAAGTTATGAACAACGGATTTTTGTGAAATTTTGCGGAGGGTGAGCCATAGGCCAAGGAAAGAATTGTTATATTTTGGGTCGGATCCAGATGCGGAGTATCCCACACAATATTTCCAAGAGTTCACTGTGAATTTCAATGAAATATTGTGGAAAGGTGCGCCGTGGACCAAGAAAGAATTGACTAAATTTGGGGGCGGATCCGGATCGTGATCCGGATCCTATATCCACTGATCCGGATCCGGATCCTTTTTAATTGTAATGGCATTGGAGGAGGTATGCGCTCTCTGAGCACTTTCAAGTTTTACAGATACTTTTATGGCAATTGTTCAGGTGAAGTTGCATCCATTGTGCCGTCTCTCCACGCCTTTTCCTGTGTTTCACGGGCATCTGGTAGCGCTCATGAGTGGACTGTCACGTTGCCAAATTGCAGAACTTTTGCCTATTAAATGCTTTTGTTTCCCGAACTGCATCTCTTTGGAACTCGCTTCCCAAAATAGTTTTCCCAAAACTTCAATCCACAGCGGTTCAAGTCCAGCTGTTACAGATTTTTTATGAATAAAGGACACCTGTAATCTAGTGTCAGGATTATATTTTTATTTAATTTGTTTTTCCTTCCTCTGTTCATCTTATATCCAAAAAAAAAATGATGCCCTTAGATCAGTAAGTTAAAAAAATAGAGTCAGGTGATGCTTCTCCACATATCTACACGTAGACAAATTTGGTCAAAGTCTTTACATCAGTGCTCTCTATTATGCCTGCCGTCATAGTGTCAGTGTAATTAATTTATGCTTGCATGCGAAATTTTCATATGCTGTACAGACCTGGTACATTTCTTTCTTTCTGTTTACAGAATATGAATGAAGAAAGAAGAAGAAAAAAAAAAAAGAACTTCCATACATCAGATTGCAGGTGTCCTCCACTCATAAACAGGTATGTAATATTTTGACTTGAACTGCTGTAGGTTGAATTTTGGAACTAATCTGGAGCTATGTTGAAAATTATGAGATTCTATGGTATACCAGAAAAGTTTGTAAATATTATTAAAAGCTTGCATGAAGTTACTTTTTGTAAGGTAATGGTGGGTGGTTCTTTGAGTGATCCATTTCAAGTTAGGTCAGGAGTGATTCTTGGAGGAGTTCTTTCGCCATTGCTGTTTGTTTTGGTTATGGATTATGTTATGAAAAAGGTTGTAAGGAGAACAGGTGTAGGAATTAACTGGAAAGAAAATAAGAAGCTGATGGATTTGGACTATGCTGATGATATTGTACTGATTTGTGGAAGTATTTACGAGATGCAGAGGGTGCTTGATTGTCTGGTGGAGGAAGGAGAAAAAGTGGGATTGGTAATAAATTGTGGAAAGACTGAAATTATTAATATGAACGTGGAGAACCAAATCGATTGTGTAATTGGGAATAATGTGGTGAAGAATGTAGAAAACTTTAAATATCTGGGAACGATTGTATCATCTAATGGATCATTAAACAATGAAATTGAGGAGAGGATTAGACAGGCTTGGCGAGCTGTTGGAATGTTGAAATCTGTTTGGAATAATAATATGCTTTCGGTACATACTAAAGTGAAAATTTACAAGTCCATGGTTAGACTAATTTTAATTTACGGGCATGAGTCATGGTACAGTACAATTGCAACAGATCAGAAAGTATTAGGATTTGAAAATAAAATACTGAGAAGGATTCTTGGGGTAAAGTGGCAAGACAGAGTTACAAATGCAAGAGTAAGGGATATTACGAGAGTGGAACCAGTTAATGAATATGTGAGACTGTCTCGCTAGAAGTGGCTGCAGCACATATACAGAAAAGAAGGTAGTTTAATACAGGATGTGCCAGAGTGGACTGCTAGAGGAAGAAGAGGTAGAGGTAGGCCGAGGGAAACCTGGTTGAGGACAATGAAAAAAGAAGCAGGAGAGGAATGTTGGTGGGACCTGAAGGAGATGGCAAGAGACAAATATTGGTGGAGAGAGTTCATTGAGGCCCTATGCATCCCGTGGGGTGCCACAGGAAATGATTGATTGATTGAATCTGGGGTAGCGAATACTAAAGAGAAGCAATTAGGGGAATAAAGGAATTCTGATATAAGTTCTTCAATACGGCCATGTGAGAGTCAAGTCACTGGGGCCACCACATGCCCCTGTAGCACGGGGGAAGGCGTGGAGAAGCGGCATGAGAGAACTAATCTGGGATAGCGAATTTTAAAGAGAAACAGTTAGGGGAATAAAGGGGCCACCAGATGCCCGTGTAGCAAGGGGGAAGGCGTGGAGAGGTGGTATAATGGATATGCCTGTAAAATGTACATCACTGATTGGGAGCGGTTTCTGATCCTTGATAAGTGTGTACACACACACACAAACACACACACACACAACAACCAAATGCAAAACGTTAACCCATGGTTCATTATAATATGGCTACCAGCTCTAGCTCATAAATTCGATTTTGATCAGCAAAGAATCGCGTGGTAATTAGTTTACGTGGTACCAAACCAGCTGCCTTAAACACAGCGGTCACTCATGTCCAGGGTCACAGTGTAGCAGCCTTACAAGTGAGGCAGTAGTAGGTGCTCTCTTCGATGGCTTGGGTGAAATACAGGTTTGGGCCCGCCTGGATTTTTTTTTTTATTAAACATATTTTCAGGACACAGTGCCAAGAATTCAGCACATCACCAGTAATACACACTTGGGCTGCGACAAGAGACTGGGTATTACATCAAGATCGAGTTTTCAGACTCTATCGGAAAATCTTACATCACGCCAAGGAATATATGCACCGTATGAGCTTGAATCCTTGTTCTAATATATTAAAATAAGACTTCAAGAAGTTACAAAGGTTGGCTGCCACAGCATCCACTTTGGCCACTGTCACCCCTTTTCAACTCACTATGACACATTAACCCAAGGATGATCATTATGACAGCCCAGAGCAACGCCTCAAGACCTTAAAAATGGTCCTATAATCTCCAACGTCGAACCATCCAACCCAACCCCTGCCAAGACGCACCAGACCATACAAGAACTTCAGTATCACCCCTCACACAATTTTCACCATCAATACACCAGCACTGAGACCCATGTACAATAACAAGGCAGTATTTCCTCCTTCAGCAAACGACCAAGCTCCCAACAATATCAGTACTACCAGGCCATCAGTTATATAACACCAAGCCGTCACCTGTATTGTGATAGTGATGGCTGGGTGAATGCCTTTACCTAAGTACTTCGTAATTTCTAAGTACCTTCTCACAGGTCAACCACCTGGTGCAGACTGATCCATTAAAGTTGCCTCTTAGTAACCACAAACCGTCAACAAGAACGTCCCTTATTATCAGCTAACCTCCAACACTGCAAGGCCCTGTATACTTCACTATGCATAACATACACGAATGACCTCTTTACTACCCAGATGTGCATCTTTCCCCAGTCAATGTTTCCATCATTTCAAAAACTGGCACCATGCACCTCTCACAGCCATCATGTTAGACGGAGATATCATCCACCTCCCTGTCTACGTCCTGCAAGTGACCAACGCCAAGATAAATGGATCTCTACACCTAGACCTTATCTAGAAGATGGGGACATAAATCAGTTGGATGGAAGCATAAATTTACTGCCGGCTTTGGACAGTGATCTTCCAAAATCGCCGAGGCCCACGCACAGATAAAGAAGTACAGTAGATTGTGCCAAGACCGCCACTACATCAGTATTTCACTCCCCTTCGACTCTTTCTTTATAGACCACATTCCTCCTAACCATTCACCTCACGTAACATGGAAGCGTCGTTCTTTTTAGCTAATATTCTCTCTAACAGTGCACCAAACAAGCCCTTAACAGAGTCGCCATTTTGCATGAACAGAAGCCCCCATTGTAAGTTTCTGACATATCCACCAAACCTTTCACTCATCCACGAATACCTCGTGTCGGCGAGTTTGAAACATTTGAAGCGAGCCCTACCTCATCTCCATGTAAAATCCATCAAATCAATTTCTTAAACAATCATCCATTAAGGCATACCACATACCCACCAAGAGCAACTCCACCTCCTGCTCTAATTCCAAGACATAGTCACACATACATACAGGGTTACAGTTTATACTACTTCCGTCCACTACAAAAATCCATATCCCATATTCATACATCCACCAGGTATGCTGTAAAAGAAATCCATACACCAAGTTGAAGAACAACAATCCGTTAACAACATGCAATAGCTGAACATGGGTGAGACTACCTAAAGTCTGTTGGCATCACCCACCTCTGGCTAGGGAAAAAAAAAAAAATAGCTTCCTCAGGTTATTAACGGATTATAGCCAGCTACATGATAGGACAGACAAAAACTAGACAAAATTCAGAACAAAGCTGTTAGAGTCATTAACAACCTTGCCATTACAAATAAACTACCTCCCCTGCAAGTAAGAAGGAATGTTGCCTCCCTTGTATTATTTTACAGAAATTTTTTGGGCAAATGCTCATACGAAGTTGCGTCCATGGTGCCACCTATCCATGCCTTCCCTCGTGCTACACGGTCATCTGGTAGCGCTCATGACTGGAATGTCACTCAGCCATATTGCAGAACTGCCTATCAGAATTCTTTCATTCCCCGAACTGCGTCTCTCTGGAACTCGCTTCCCCAGAGTTGTTTCCCTCCAAATTTCAACCCATAGCTGCTGAAGTCTAACTGTTACAGATATTTTATGAACAGAGGACACCAGTAATCTTGTGAATGGATTATTCTTTTTATTCATTTGTTTTTCCTTCCTCCGTTCTGTTATTAAAAAAAAAAAAAAAATGTCTTTACTGACTAGCAGTGTGAAAAAAATCCACTGTAGACTTGTAGCTTGGCCTTTAAACCTACATCAACCAACAAGGGCAAAAATGCTTTTTGGCTGAATGCATGGGGTTGTTTTATCAACGTACAGTGTTCCCGTTTGGGCTCTATAACGGATCCACAACATCCTCCCTACTGATGAACGCCATCTATCGAGGATTTAACGTAGGCCTGCCTTACATGTCTCGATGATATCGTCGTTTTTAACCCCTAGTGGTCACACCACTCCCAGTGCTTAACTCGGGTCTTTCTCCACATTCACAGAAAGTGAGTAAAACTCAGTGTAACCAGCTGCACAATAGCCTCATTTCAGTTATCCCAGGTGAACCATACCAACTTTCCAGAAGAGACGAAATAAAACCAAACAAAGCATTCGAAATTGAAAACACGTTGAACCATGAATGTCAATCAGATCCTGGCTTTTGTGCAGCAGGTTTCCGAGTTATGCAGGTTTGTGCCTAAATTCGCTAAAATTGCCAAACCCCTGTAACATCGCACGAGATCTAAAGCACCATCTTTTGAACCACAGATTGCTAAAGTGCAAAGATGTTTACCTTCAACAGCCTATAGTAATTTACCTTGCCTACAAACTTTCCCTCGAACTCTAACTAGATTCTTCCAACATGGAACTGGATGTCTTAGTAAACCTTACCAAGGACGAGAAGAAGTACATTACTGTTTCCACCTGCCACACAGTCAACAAAACCAGGTAAAACTAAGGTAGCAACACCGAAGTATGCCTCGCCCTTGTGTCGACAGTTATGGGTCCTTCCTCACTAGACTTACTTTCCTAGACTTACTTTCCAGGCGATCATCATTGACCAGTCCTTCCGCTGACTTTCCTGTTTCCAGGCTACAGACTCGCTTAGTCTGTACTGGCGTGAGGCTCTTGAGACATTAACCTCTGCTAATATATAATGCCAAAAAAATTGGATGAGCAAGACCCTTTCCCAGCTGTCTCAGCATATTACTGTGGCCTGACTGGCTACCAACATAGTTCAGTACCCAGCTGGGATCTACATCATTATATCTGGTGGAAAAATCTTCCAAGGATAGATATGAGGTTCAAGAATCATTTGCCAACCCCAACAAGACAAAGACATCTGCTTCAGGCATAAGAAGCAGTTATTCAATCAAATTCCGGATGCCCAACGTCCTTTATTTTTTTTAACCTGATCCGGCGGATCATCTGTCACATCAACACTACTAGACTGGCTAGGCAGATCACTGCAAATAGACCATAACAACAAGTTACGGTCCATAACTTAGAGCCACTACCACTTCACAGGAGTTTTAAAAGCATCACCACTGACGAAAAGTGCATCTAGCACATATTCACAGCTCCATTTGCCAAACATGCTGCTGAAACCACCATTTGCTCCCAGTTTAGTCACACAGACGAAAATTTCAAGCATCTGAGTAGTCGCTCACTCGGACGACGTAGCATGTTCCAGCAGCTAGATCTGAAAGTCATTGGTACCTGTATTTGATTCCAAACTCACCACTGGCCCAGGGGCAATCCTGTTATGAAAGCAGCCAACGGACAATCGTAAATCAATGAAAGAAAAGCATTCAGGAGCCGAATGGTTATCGCCCGCCAGAATATGCAGTTGGCCAAGTTCAAGAATTTGGACAGAACTTGATACCCTGACGGTTTCATGTTGATATCTCAAGCCGCGCCAGATGTAACATAGTATTAAAGGCTGGCAATAAAAACTAGTTGACCTTTGACAGCCATTTTGGCGACCTAGACCTTGACCCCAAGTGCCCATTTTCGAACTCGTCCAAGATTCTGGCCATATCTTGATACCTTGAAGGTTTCATGTTGATAGCTCAAGCCGTTCATGAAATATAATGATGCTAAAGGCGGGCGATAAAAACTAGTTGTTTTTTGGCAGCCATTTTTGTGACCTTGACCTTGACCCCAAGTGCCCATTTTCGAACTCGTCCAAGATTTTGATCATATCTTAATGCCCTGAAGGTTTCATGTTGATAGCTCAATCAGTTCATGAGATATAATGGGAAAACACACACACACACACACACACACACACACACACACACACACACACACACACACACAGAGGCAGGCTAAAACATTATTATTCTGCCTTGCTAAATGGCGGAAGATAATAAGGCTACTATTTCTCACAAAGAATGATTGGCATAATCAGTTAACATTTAGTTAATGGGCACTAAATACGAAAACAGTTCATAGGAAGGCTGGTACTGTCAGGCAGAATAACTTCTGAGTGAGCTTTTGAGTGAGCCACCTGGTTACACTCAGATCTCACAGTGACCCAAATGGTGTATAGTATTCCTGCCTGCCTTACTAGAAGCCAGGCATGTGAGAATACAGAGAGCCTGTCCTGTTGGAGAATCTTTAACGTAAATCTGCAAGCATTCAAACCATTGATTCGCTAGCACTTTAACAGTGTGTACTTTCATAGTCCTTCCCTAGTACCCCCACTACTGTCCTGTCTCATTCAATCGTTACTTGTCCTTCACGTCCATTTCTTCAACCTCCCTGACCCTTTCAATCTTGGTGGATATTTCACAAAGAATCTTTACTGTACTCAAACCACTAATCCCACAACACCCATCTTGATGTACGTACTGCTGTGCCAGGCCGACCATTCATCAAACTTTCAACACATGCCCCCACTTTTTTTGCTTACCACGCCCATTTCTACAACTCTCCTGTATGGGTTTCATGGCGCAACGCAGTACCGGTAATGAGGTTAAGGAACAAACCACTTATCGTAAATGTATACAGTAACTGCAACATTTGTCCAGACTGTTTTACTTCATTTTTCAGACAAGTCATTGTACGTATAACAGATATGTTTAACGCAGGTTTTCATTCCGTTCACAAGTTCGGTAAAGCTTCTCATAAAATAAAGGAGTTCTTTCCTTTGCACCTATTTAGTTAAGAGTGCCGTTTTGCTCACTACCAATATAGAACTGAAATAATGGTACCCAGTGAACTCCATCTTGTTTGCCGCCAACATGAATTTACCAGTGCACTTTGTCAAAAACTTACCCAAGCTCTTTCAGCGTCTTAGAGAGAGAGAGAGAGAGAGAGAGAGAGAGAGAGAGAGAGGGAATTTAACTCTTTCTTTCAGTCGCTTATTATAAAAACGCATTATTTCTTTACCATATCACTTGGTTGTTTATTTCTTTTCTTGTCATAAATAACCATTCTGAGGAGGCATTATGCTGTATGTATCATTTTGCTCCATTCACACTATTTTAAAGAGCTTGGAATAGACTTTTCTTGCTAGACGGAAAGGTAAAAATCTTCATCAACACCTTCACTGATAAAGGTATTCCTGTTTTTTTTTTTTTTTACTATGATATCATGTAGTAGTAGGAGAAGATTTAAATTTCATCACTGGATTCAAGGGATTAAGAAAAGACCATCTCAGACAGGCATAGCAACCATTCCAACATGGCAGGAGCCATGGTGTCGTTTTGAAAACCCTTCTATCCGATTAATATTTATATATATATATATATATATATATATATATATATATATATATATATATTCATGCCGACTGCTTCTTTTGCCTCTTTTGGATGATATCGAGAAGAGTATTTGTAAAAGTACTGCACTTTTTTTTTTTTTTTTTTTTTTTTTTTTTGCTGTACTTCCTGGGCAACTGTCTCATACCGAGAGTGACTAATTTATCCAAGTTTATTCTTGCATTCAGATGACGTACCTTTCATTTTTGTTCTTGCCATTTTCCAGTTTCGTGTATCTTTGGAGATCTTTCGCACTAGGGATAGATATAGCTTTCATTGATCTAGTCATTACAGTACCATCCCCGAAGTTGAACAAAGCCTCAAGACTGAATATTACGTATTTGAAGTGAGTGGATAAATGCAGCCTCCTCTGTGCTTTACATATTTCCTCTCGAAAGCTCTATTAATTTATGGAGTGTTAGAATGACAGAACCATATCTATTTATCCAGAGTGAGAGAAATACAGATACCAGTACAGGTATCTTTTTTATTCACAAAGAGCATCAGAAGTGAATAATATCTACCTACCTACTCAAAGCAAGTAGGTTCTTGCGGGGAATGAGGACGAGGTTCTATTCCTAATAATAAAAAGAATAGGAGCAAAACAAACCTGCAGAAGCCATAAGATGCAGTAGTAACACACACGAAAGTCGACAAATCATCGTTATGCAGATCTTGCACCACAGCAGTCTTCACAGCAACACTGGAATGAGAACAGAATATTTTTAGCTGTAGCCATGAAGTCTGTTGTTGTTGTTGTTTTTATTATTATTATTATTATTTTTATTATTATTATTATTATTACTATTCCATCCATCCATCATCCAAACCTAGTTGCCCCACGAGAAGCGTAGGAGCCCTGGGCTAGGCAAGTTGGTCCTGACATTTAAGATGAGAATGACCAGCCTCATTCATTCATTATTATTATTATTATTATTATTATTATTATTATTGCCATTAGTCACCACCTGTTCCGTAGGAGGAGACTATTGTTTCACTGGTGGTATTATTATTCTCGCCTTAGAGTCTCGCAACGGTTCCAGGAGAACCGGAGGCTGCACAAAGAATCTGAAGCACCCAGGTTATGTGTCCTGACATGGGCCATTGTTGATAGAAAAAATCTAAATCTCCCCAGTGGGGTCAAGGTCATTGTAGGAAACAGCAGCAGACACGTGCATTCTTTGAAACCTTCGTCAGATCTCTTTTGGATGTTACACCAAAAGTTACCTTAGGGTCTTCAGATCTTATTTATAATGTACATACCTTACCACATTCCGAGGAATCTCGGTGCAGCTGTGATGGCAGCAAGAAGTCCAGCGACACCTTCTTCACCTCCTCCAGCCTTCAACCCGTTGAGAGGGGCTGACGGTGCAGGTCCCCAGTAGCCACGAGCTCAGTCCATCTCCGGCACCGTGAAGTGGTACAATGTTAGGGCGGGGTATGGATTCATCCGGCGTCAGGACACCAGAGCCGATGTATTCATACACCACCTGGGGATCGTCACTCCCACTTCACAAGGCCGGAAATGCTTGTTGCACGAGGGCAAGGCAGTTGTGTTCTGTCTCCTACAGACGCCGAAGAGTCCTGAGGCTACTGATGTCACCGGGCCGGGGGGTGCAGCTGTGCTGGGCTCTGCCCATGTACGGCAGCACCCTACAGAGTGGGGTGGCCAGCCCAGAGATCCTCAGTGCACTGAGGAGATTGACACAATCGTCACCATGTGCATCGCGATGACGTGGGCTTTTTGTGGCGGTGACAAGGCGGTGATGCTCATTCTTCTCCCACAGATTTTTTAGAAGAACAGGCTTCACGCATTGTCATCCCACAATGCTTCACCCATGATGCACATACTACTGCCCTTTGTCAGGAGCATCGCGCCCCTAAGCTGCAGCTTCCCAAACCCCACACAACACCGTGGAAAAGGCTGCAGCTCGATGCTCCCCTCAACAGGGCGACTGCCGCCGCCACCAATACCACCACTGCACCACCTATCGAGACAGCCAATCCTGCTCCCTCTGACGATTCCCGCCGCCCGCCATCAGTAGCTGAGGAAAGGGCTCCTTCTCCTGTCCCTTCCACCAACCAGGAAGAAGAGGACCCCCCACCCCCGACTCCACCACCTGCTACTGATGCCGAGCTGCAGAAGAAAAAAAACAAGAAGAAGGGAAAGAAAGCCAGGCCACCTCCACCTGACGATATGGAGACCAATGATCTTGTGTCTCCACCTACTGCCTGCAGCACTCCTGCCGAGCGATGTCAGTACGTGTTGGCCCGCTTTCCATCGTCTCCCACCAAGACTCGCGCCCACCTCGAGTCTCTCTCTGTGGACAAGATCTTCGAGATATCAAGATCAGTACGAAGAGGCCAACTTCCAAGATGTGACTGACTCTCTCCACCACCTGCACTTTCACTGCCCGCAGTTTGAGGACAGCCACATTGACTGCCTGCTTGAGATGAGCCAGAGCCACACCGACGATGTGGCCATCCTTGACTACGTTGTCTGCGCTACTTTGAAACATCACAACATACCGACTAGCACCAGTTCACTCCATCTCCATCAACAGTTCTTCACTGGCGGGCCCACTGGCCCACTTCCACTCTGACTTGTCAGGTGGAAGAATCACAACACACACACGTTCCGATGTTTCGTTATTGTGGCTACACAATGAAAATACGGAACTAATTATTACTATTCTGGCCTCAGAGCCTCGGAATGATTCCAGGAGAACCAGAGACTGTACGAGGAATCTGAAGGACCCAGGTTATTTATCCTGGCATGGACCATTGCTGAAAGAAAAAACTCCTGATCTCCCCATTGGGACCCAGGTTATTTGTCCTGGTATGGACCACTGCTGAAAGAAAAAAATAATCCTAGTCTCCCCAGTGGGGTCAAAGTCACTAAGAAACAGTAAGTGGAGACTAGTGACCGTCTGTAGGACAGTTACAGAGTTCTAGTTATGATGATGATGATGATGATTATTATAGCAATTTGGGACGACTAGTGGTCAAATGGTCAGAGCACTCCAGTTGATATGATCTTCTAGCCCATCCAATAAGTTCAGTCCATAAGTAGCTGGAGGTTTGTTGATCACTTAATACCATCAAGGAGTAAGCTGGCCATCCATCTTTACATGTACCAAACCAAAGTAACCAGGGGGTTTCAGTGTTTTCCTGGTCTCAACATGAAACCAAAACCTAAAGGTGCATCTTTCAAATCTGCATCCTAAAACATGCCACATCACGGGGGTCATTGTCAGGGGGATCAGGCCTAAACTTTCAAATGGGCATGAAATTGTCAATTTTCACCCGATTTACTATAAATTTGATATGTAACATCTCTGACTAGATATCCTGTTGTTTATATGTCAGCATTAAAATGACTGCCGGGGATGGGTTTGCTGTGCCTTGGCATCGTTTCTTGTATTACTCTCCACTGCGTGTGGCTCTTCACTTTGTGACACGTCTAATGGGTTCCTGTACGCAAGAAAATCATTTACAACGTTGGGTGGTAACTTTATAACCAGATCGCGGGTTGAAATGGAGCATACTATGGTGCCCCTGTTACCTGGATGGAGAGAAGCAAATGCGGAATCCTTCCACGAACCATAACTCCTCACTTTTCCCCCTGCCTCGCTGTGATGTAACTATCAGCCTCAGTGGAACATCAGTTCACGGTACGGGATGGTCCTACAGAGATTGTTGTTTGCCTGTGGCTGTTGGTTCCGCTCGGGCAGGCAGATTGAGACTGCGTAGCAACATCTACGGTTACTCACTAGTTATGTTCATTATTTCTGTCTTCAAATTATATTCAGCTTGAAACACTCTTCCAGTCGGAAGAGGTTAGATATAATGGTCATGATCATTGTAAATCCAAGAAATGTCTCCTAAGCTAACTGAAATCGTTTGACAGTAGTTTGAACAAAATCTAAAAATATTTCATCGGATTAAAGTGGTGAAGTGTTTTACAAGCTATGCCTCTATACTTTGCGTCAGTCATGAACATTCTGAATTCAAACCCCAGCTCTCTATCCTTGAAGTGTTTAGCCATATACCAAGAAAGGTGATTCAAATCCACCGAAGGTCTAACACAGTATTCATCGGTTTCAGATGTCGCTAAAATCGTTGTACAATAACCAGTGGTTCTAGAGAGGGACACTTTCATGTGGTGGCACTGCTTGAACAGTGCCGCTTTGCTGCCCAGTATCCAAACATACCTCAATTCCCTCCATCCCCTGAAAGCAAGAAATGAAGGTTGCGAACTTCAGAAGGGCAACTTCATTCTGTAGTCTACCTGTAGTCCTGAATATCCATTATGACATTATTCTCGTTGTGCTGTAAGGGTCCACATTAATTTTGGCAATCACACTATTGGGTAAACTCTGTTTCTCCCTTGTCCATTTTCATTCAGCGGTACAATGTAACCTGGATGCAAGTCGTATTCTAGAGGAAGACTGACTTGCAAAACACTGATTATCTTCTGTAATGACTGGCATGTCCACATCCCTGGTGTGAATAAAGATATATATATATATATATATATATATATATATATATATATATATATATATATATATATATATATATATATATATATATATATATATATATATATATATATATATATATATATATAATAAAGGGTACTTTTAAGAACATACCGTATGGCCCTTCGATTTCATTATGGCCTATGAACCCGTTATTACATGTACATTATTATTACCGGTGTCATAATAGCATGCACACTGAGAGGAACGATGACTTCCAGCAAAAGTCACTCCGTGCATACGACACCGGGTATTACTTGTTACTGTATATGTAATTACTGGCCGAAACTGAATGCTACCGTATATAATTATGTCACTGGTGGCTGAAATGTATTAAAAGGGGAGAATGGAGATACAAATACAGGAAGAAATGCCAATGGTACATTAGGTTGCCTTGCAACCAAACTTATAGACTTCTATGCTAGACTTTACTCCATTTTTCTTTTTTAACTTGGCGATATTTTTACCCCCGTAAGTTTTAACAGCTCATTTGTCGATGACTGATACAGTAATGAAAAACTACTACTTCTCCTTATTATATTACTGAAAAGTTTTCATGATTAACAATATATCTGGTTTTAAAAACGTTATAGTATCTGAATAATTAAGATGAGAGCAATGCAATTTCTCACCAGCTTAAAAAAAAAAAAAAAAAAGACTAGTTAGGTTAGGCTGGATTAGGTAAGTTAGCCTAGTTAGGTTAAGTCAGTTAGATTAGGTTAGGCCTAGGCCTAATACAATATTTTTATATATAAAAGTATTGGCCGCTGTTTTCCGTAAAACTAACTTTATACAATCTAGCCTATACAGTCACACCAACACTCACACACATTAATTATATGTACCGTATAGCTACATCCGCTCTACAAAGAACATACCACAGCCATATAAAGGTATCAGTACTATTCTACAGTATATTGATATTCAGGGGGGCATTTGGGTCAAGACGGAGGGAGGGAGGGAGGGAATGTGGTGGAAATTGAATAGGAGCGCAACAAGACAGTCAGGAGACTTATCCTTAAACTCAAAGGTGGTGTGGAAAATAAGTCGAAATTATAAACCACAAATAAAACATTATACTTTAAGGAGAAAATCACAGTCACAATAAAAAATAATGTTAGAGAGACAGACAGACAGACAGGCAGACGGACAGATAGAGACAGACAGACAGACAGACAGAAGGACAGACAGATAGTCAGTCAGGAGGCTTTTCCTCAAATTCTAATATTTCATAAACCGTATAGACTTTTTTATGGAAATCTACAAAAAACGCAATTTCTATATGAAGAGAGAGAGGAGAGAGTGGTGTGCTGGGAGGAAGAGTTGTCATTTGCGCCTTGTCTCTAATCCGATTAAGTTGCCCAGTACAAAGTATGGCAACACTGTGGGATGGGGACTCCCCAAGAGGGACAACGCCCAAACGCTCTTCATAAAATTGACAGACCATAGGTTGGATGAATGAGTGTGTGTGTGTGTGTGGTCTGCGGAGGGCCGCATCCGTTTTCGCTTGCCTCCCCCCCCATACGTCTGTATTCACTGCCGAATTATTAGCCATGGATCATGCTTTGCATTCAGATCACGACAGTTTTGTCATTTTATTGGACTCTAAGTCAGCCCTTTAGGCAATTCATTCATGTAGAACGGATTCACATGAAGTCCTGGACCGCATTATCAATAAGCTGCACACGTGCTAAATCCTTTTCTCTGATCTGGGTGCCTGGTCACTGCGGTATTTACGGCAATGAGCAGGCTGACATACTAGCTAAATCGACTGTAGAACTCGAGGAGACTTGGGACGTTTCTCGTGAGCTACAGTCTAGTCTCTCTTTCGGAAAGAATTCAATTAATCTTCTGTGGCAAAGTCAGTGGACCGACCTGGCGATTTCATCAGTCAAAAGGACCATATGTGACTGGTGGTACTACTCTAAACTGGCGGTTTGGGTGGAGAGCGAACCTCTGTACAGTGTGCCACGTTTTCCATACCAGCGATCCCACTCTCTCTCTCTCTCTCTCTCTCTCTCTCTCTCTCTCTCTCTCTCTCTCTCTCTCTCTCTTTCTCCTGGGGGGAGATGTGCGTCACCCTAGGGAATTTTGTTTCTTTTATGAGTGACTTATAAACTTGTGCTTTCGTTTCTTTATTATGTTTTTTATTATATTATTGTTTTACATATGGCGCCAGATGACCTCGATGCTGCGGCGCCGTGATTTATTTTCATTCAGTCACTCTCTCCGTCCTTCCTTCCCTCCCTTCTTTCATCTCTCCCTCTGCTCGACAATGCACTCAACACAGCTCCTGGCCGGCCTTCCATCTCTCTCTCTCTCTCTCTCTCTCTCTCTCTCTCTCTCTCTCTCTCTCTCTCTCTCTCGTCTATGGTATTTTAGGCTACATTTTGGTTATTTTCTTTTTCATTATATTGTACATATTGTAAATTTGACTTTATTTCCACATCACCCAGGAGGTAAAAGTCTTGGCGCGTTTTTTTTAAGAGGTGACACGAGGAAGCTCTGGCCGGGTTAGACTGGGTCTGTGTGAGTGCTGCCGCTCATGAGGGTGTAATGTATTATTTTTTTTACTAAGAAATTGGCATATTTTTACTTATATTCTTGCACATTATCTTATAATCATAATTGTGACATTATTACCCACCCCAGAAGTGCGGTAACAGCCAATAAAACTGACTACTATTTTTTTTTTTTTAACACACTAAAATATTTATGCCACGTTTCTGTATTGCCGTATAAATATTTTATGCATAATAAGGTTACTGTCCTTTCATATATTATAATTCACACATTAACATTGTATGCATATGTGTTTGTGATGCCTTTTACATATATACTCGTAAGAGCCATTTCACAACGCAGGCATGGAACACGTGGCACACTGTATTGAGGTTCGTGCTCCACCCAAACCACCAGTTTAGAGTAGTACCACCACAGCCCAGTTCCTCCCGAGGAAACGGGAGGGAGGAGGTCGCTTTAGCTCGCCTCCGCATGAATCCCACCCTGATAACACATATGTTACCATATATTAACAGACACTTTTGACAACGATGTACCACCTGTGACGCGGTGTTATCTATTAGTCACATCCATTTGTACTGCAATAGGTATCTGGGGAACGTACTACTCTGGCTACCTACTGTAGGACAAATGCGCTCCCTTTCACACTTGATTCTATCTAGGGTGATGGGGACGTTGGTGTGACTATTTAATAAATTGGTGACTTTCCTGAAAGGGACCTGACTGCTCAGAGAGTTGTGATTTATTTTATAAACTTGGTTGTGGCTTCCTTATTTAGTATATATATATCTCTATTTTTATATTTTTTTCACGTTTTTTTTTTATATAGGGGTATGGTTTTTGTACATATGTATATACGTCAATACACTTTTATATGTTTGTGAATCGGAGGAGGAGATTATATTTATATAAATGTGTATTTTTTTTCTTTTGTTCACGACCAATAAATTTGTAATTGTTCCTTTTTATGTATTTTTTTTTACATAAATTTGATAAGTATTTGATTATTTTGTAGTAGTATAGTTATGAGTCTACATGTGATGTATAGATGGAAGTATTTGTCCTGGTACTATCCATGTATACTGATGTATTCTTTATTACTTATTGTGTTTCATAATCGTGAATAATTATACTGGTATGAAATAGATGGAAATATTTCATATCATTATTTTGGCTTTCATGTTTGTAGATTTTTGCTGGCCTTCATAGTGATGGCCATATAACTAAAAAAAAAAAAGAAAAAATCCTCATCCAGCACTCCCCTACTCCACTTCTCTTATTTTGTGTGTCCTCCTTTTGCCTACTGTTTACTGCAGCATACAGCTATGGGTTATACTAATTTATTCTTTAGGATTAATACTATTAGTTTATTATTCATATCAACAATTCTGTTTTGTTATAAGGTGATTGGGATTTAATTGTATTGGTATACTGAGTGTCCTGTTCAGCTGGAGTGAACCTGAGTTGGGCGTATTTAAGAATCTATTCCGTTTTCTTTTTGTTAGCTTCTGTGTAAATGGTTCTTATTAAATATATGAGTTCTCCGATTCCTTTGGCATTAACTTTTTTCGTTTCTTCTTTATTTGTTGCATGTCAAAATTAATACACGGGGACGTAACAAAATTGGCGACCGTAACAGGGCCTACTCATTGTTCACTCGAAGACAGTAGTAATCATGACTTTAGTAAATTTAGAGGATGTCTCTAATTTTATGCAGGCTGAGCCTACCCTTGACTCGGTTCGTGCACTAACAAAGTCAGAGCTGAAGCTACTCGCAGATTATCTGAAGACAGAATACAAAAATGACAACAGGAAACCAGAACTGCTTCACAAACTTACGATAAAGATGTTCGAGGTCGCTCCAGAGAAAGATGACATTGATTTTTCTGGTACTAAAAGTGTATGTGAAAAGATAAGTCCCCTCCCCTTGTGTAAAAATGAAGCTTGAGTTAGCCAGAATCCAGTTTGTACAAGCGAAAGTGGAGCTTGAAAAAGCTAAATTTGATCAAGAATATAGAATGAAAAGGCTAGAAGATGCAGGTACAGTGGACACTTCCTTTGATGTCACTAAACAGGTCAGAATGGTGCCACCTTTTGATGAAAGTGATATGACCAAGTATTGTGAAGTGCTTGAAAGGGTACAGCAGGGAAGAAAGGTTGCTGGTTCCTTGAAAGCAGTGATAAGAAACAGGGAAGTGAGCATGGAAGTGAAAAAGTTACTACATGACAGTATTGTGATACCAACTCTAACGTACGGAAGTGAAGCTTGGACGTTGTTGGAAGGACACAAGTCAAGAGTGAGAGCAGTGGAAATGAGTTATTTAAGAGGAGCCTGTGGAGTCACATGGAAAGACAGGCTGACGAATGAGGATATAAAGGAGCGTTGTGGTGTTGATGTGGATGTGATAGGAAGCGTTGTGAGGAACACACTGAGGTAGTTTGGCCATGTGGAGAGGATGGAGGGTGAAAGACTGACGAAGAGAGTGTATGTGAGTGAGGTGGAGGGGGAAAGAGGGAGGGGGAGGCCGAGGATGAGATGGAGGGATGGGGTGGAGAGGTATATGAGAGAGGGGGGTGTGAGCTGGGAGCAGGGGAGTGAAATGGCGGGGGACAGGGCGACTTGGAGGCGATTTGTTTGTGGCCACCCCAGACGGGATTGAGGCGTCTGGCAATAGATAGATAGAAAAAGTGGCAGATAGACTGGCTTGGCCAAGAGATTATTGGACTATGTTGCTTCAAGGTGTGCTTAAAGGGAAGGCCTAAACGGCTTTCGTATCTCTCTGGACTGAACAATGTAAAGATTATGATTTTGTTAAAGATGTCATTTTGAAGGCATATGTTTTGTGGTAGGTGGGGGCGCTCACCATCCACTCACTCAATGTAGTGCTGCTCTCGGGTGTCTGCCCTGTCCTCTCCTCCATCCTTCTTTCCTTCCATCATCTTCTATCTTTCTTTCCTTCATTTTTTCCTCTTCCTTCTGCCTACGGGTGACTTTACACTCCCTCTTCTGTCTTTCGTTCCTTCATTCTTTCCTCTTCCTTCTGCCTATGGGTGACTGTACACTGAGTGACAAGCCAAATGGTTTCCTGTACACCAGGAAACTATTTACTACGGTGGGTGGTAACCATATAACCAAATTTTGGCGCCTGGTGGTTTAGTCGGTAATTATTGTGCTCCAATCGGATTGAGCCAGTGAAGGTTTATATCCAAGGGGTGGTTGGGGTTGATTGCTTATGTAATGCCACTCAGGGATGAGTGAGGCTAGTCACTCTCATCTTAAATGTCAGGACCAACTTGCCTAGCCCCTGGCTTCTAAGCTCCTCATGGGGCAACGTAGGACTGGATGATGGATGGATGAGTTTGTTCCTGAAGCCTACAGATGTAAGTTCAGGAATACCTATAAACTGAGAGAACAGACTTTCGTGGAATATGCCAGGTGTCTGACCGGTTATATGGACCAATGGTTAGGCAGTAAGAAAATTAATGATTTTAACAGTTTGAAAGAGTGATTATGCATGAGGATTTCTTAAATCATGTGCCAAAGGATGTAGCTACTCTTATAACTGATAATGGAGCTGAGACTTTATGTGATGCTGCAGCAATGGCTGCTGAATACTGTTTAATCCACAAGAGGGACTTTGACAAGCCATAAGAACCATGTAAAGATAAAGGAGTGGATTTTAATAGGACTGTGAACTCTTCTCCCAGGGTTGAAAGTTATTCAGCATTATACCAGCCTGCCGGAATAAAGGTTATGGATTCTGGTGTGAAGTTTAGAAGCATTAAAAACTATTGTGGGAAGAAGGGGCATTTTGAGAGGGAATGCTGATGAAGTCTAAAAATGAGAAAAGGAGTGCTAAGACAGTTGCTTTAGTGTCGGTACTGGAGAGGTCTACTGGGGATAAGGATGTTTCACAATGTAATCTAGTTCCCAGTTCTGTTGACTCTTTGAAGAAGGGATGTGAAGTGAAGCCTATGAATTCTAACATTCATGAAAGTGAATCGCTCCAGACTGGCTATTCGAGCTTCATGTCTGAGGGCTCTGTTTCCATTAATGATAAAAACATACCCGTCAAAATATTAAGAGATACTGGTGCCTCTCAATCATTTATGCTGAAGGACGGTGTAGATGTTGCTGATTAAAATGAACATGTGTTATTGCAGGGAATAGCAGGTAACTACATTTCTGTGCCCTTGGTAACTGTGAGACTTCAGTCAGACCTGGTTTCAGGTGAGGTGAAAGTAGGCCTTGTGGACACGTTGCCTGTGGACAGAGTATCTTTCCTAATGAAGAACGATGTGGCGGGTGGACAGGTGAGTGTAGTCCCCCGTGTTTCTAAGAACCCTGTGTCGATGGAAAGTACGAGGCAACTAGAGTGTGAGACACCTACTTTATTTCTTGCTTGTGCAGTGACTATGGTCTGTCTATTTTATGAAGTGCGTTTAGGCGTTGTCCCTCTTGGGAACTTCCTAGGTCGCCTCTCTGCCAAATTGTATGCTTCTCTGTCTCATGTCAGCTATTACTACTTCTAAATGAAGTTTATTTACAGTATATATATATTTAATTCTCTAATAAGGCTTTTTTTTTTTTTTTTTGGTTTTACGCCAGGTATCCCCGAAGGGCTAAGGCGTTGTCCCTGGGTAGAGGACTTTTGGACTGGAGCGTGTAGCATTTTATGACCGGATGCCCTTCCTGATGTCTACCAATGACCCTTGGGTGGATTCGATCCTCCGACCCTTCAGTCAGAGCGGAGCGCTCTAACCCACTGAGCCACGGCTGCTACTAACAAGGCTAGATAGTGTTATAAATGTCTATTTTTTTCTAATATTAACAATGACTTTTTATAAATACCACAACATTTGGCAACGTTGTTTTCCAACGTTGCCACTCTTGAAAGGGTAGAGTGACCGTGTTAATCCAGGTCATTGCCACTCTGGCCGCCACCTGAGATGGATGCTCTTACTCCTGCTACTCGCTCTCGTGTGCTCCACAGAAGAGAAAAAGAACTTATTTACAACTTCAATAAGTATTTTTTAGAAGAGAAGGTAAACAGAGGACCTATAATTGTACCCTCAAAAGCTGTTGATTAGGCCTCCTGGGGAAAACCTCTGTAAGGAAATAGGTTTGGTAATAGAGTAGTAGACGAATGGAATAAGCCTCCTAGTAAAGTAGTTGCTGCCTCTTCCATTGAGAGTTTCAAGCATAGGCTAGATAAGCATATGACAAATAAGGGGTGGATATAGAAAAAAAGAAAATCTTATAACCAATGCTAATTCATAATTTTTCCTTTTCAGGTTACACTATGATAGTCTCTATTCTCCTTTCACACTTTCCTGTAAAATGTCCACGCCAGTATTTCTATACTGCGTGGTGTTCTTTCTGACTTTTTCCTGCCGGCTTCGGCTGGAGGGTTTGGAGGGCGGGGGAGAGCCTTCTTCTTTGCTATCCTTATCTCATTCTAGTAGTTCAGTTACTCTTCTAGGAGCTGCCTAGCATGGGCCAACCGGCCTACTGCAGTTATCCTCTCTTCTTAAGTTCTTATGTTCTTATGTTCTTAAGAAAAAAAGAAAAAAAACACGCCCTTGACTTTTACCTCAAAGGTAATGTGGAAAAAAAAGTCGAAATTGTAAAGAACAAATAAAACATCGTACTTTATGGAAAGTATCACATTCATAAGAAAAACATAATGTTTACAGATAGACAGTAACAGAGAGAGAGAGAGGAGGGAAAGGGAATGGAGATAAAGCAGACAGCGAGGGAGGGAGGTTGGAGAGACCGGAGATATGGGAGAAAAGGCAAGACGGAGAGAGGGAGGGAGGGAGGGAATGTGGTGTAAATTGAATAGGAGCGCAACAAGACAGTCAGGATGCTTTTCCTCAACCTCAAAGGTGGTGTGGAAAATAAATCGAAATTATAAACCACAAATAAAACATCATACTTTAACGAGAAAATCAGTCATAATAAAAAATAATGTTAGAAAGAAAGATACAGTCAGTCAAGAGGCTTTTCCTCAAATACTAGTAATTCATAAAACCGTATAGACTTTTTATAGAAATAAATCTGCAAAAAATGCAATTTCTAGAGACAGACAGACAGACAGACAGACAGAGAGGAGAGAGAGTGGTATGCTGGGAGGGAGAGTTGTCATTTACGCCTTTTCTCTAAACCGATTAAGTTTCCCAGTACAAAATATGGCAACATTGTGGGACAGGGACTCCCCAAGAGGGACAATGCCCAAACGCTCTTCATAAAATAGACAGACCATAGGTTAATGTCTGATAGGTATCAGAATGAAAACGCTGTCCCGTGTGATGAAATTATTGTCACATATGATGAGATGAGAGACCACTCTGCTGTACAAGATTGTATGTCTCTGACAGACACCTTCTTAGCTATGTTCGCTGAGTCTGAGGATGGAGCAGTGGCAGATGGTGTGGCTGATCTGTCCAGGGTTTGCCTGAAATGCAAAATTCGGACCCCGCATTATGAGCCTTGGTGGAGACTGCTGTAAGCGAGGAAGAGTGTGAGACTGAACTGTCTGAATGCTATTATTTAAAGAATAGTATACTAATGCGAAGGTGGAGACCCCCTTATGCTGATGGAGACAAAGATTGGGAGGATGTTCATCAGATAGTGGTCCCTAAGCATTACAGACAAGACATAATTAAACTTTCACATGATTCAAATTTGGCAGGACATTTGGGTGTGAGGAAAACCTTGGACTGTATCAGGCGACACTTCTACTGACCAGGGATCGGACGTGATGTTGCTCAGTACTGTAGGTCTTGCCATGTGTGCCAGATGGCAGGTAAGCTTAACAACCCAATTCCTGACGTTTCGCCTCACGGCTTCCTCAGAATACAATTGCTGAATATACACCAAATCTGTATGTATAACAGAAGGCAGTGGGGGTGTGAAGGGGGTGAGGTATTGGCTAGGGGTGGTAGGGTGGGGGGCCGGAAGGATAAGGAAGGTGAGGTCCAGGGGAAAGGGATTATAGATCACGACACAAAGACGGAGAGAAACAAGGGGCAGGTGAAGTGGGAAATCCTTAGGGAGAATTTAATTTAACCCCGTAGGGCTAGTTTACAGTATAGGATACCCCTTCCTCATCCTGTGAAGAGGCAGCGTCATTGAATGATGACCACATGGGTGGCCAATAAAGGAGGAGTTATCCAGCTGTAAGAGTAATTTTGGCCCAGAATTTACATGCTACTACAGTACACATAATTACAACGATTATAAAATAAAAAGGGGCATATTGGCATAAGCGTTTGTGACAAATGGTAATGCTTAAATATGGCCTACTTAATGTATATATTAACACAATACATATAGCATATAGTGATGCTTCATTGGTATATACAGTTAAATTATGAGTAGCAACAGACATTCAATTACGAAACATATCAACGTCTATATATGTTACATGGGAGACAGTGTATCTGGATTAGTATACATGATGGAGTATACCTAGTGACAGACATATTGACCAATGGCAATGGGTATATATAGCCCAACATAATGTAATTACTTACATAATATATACAGCACATAGTGAAGCATCATTGGTATATACACTTAATTACGAGTAGCGATAGACATTCAATTACAAAGTTATAGCAATGACTGTATATGTTACATGGGAAATAGTATATCTTGTTCAGTATACATGTTGGAGTATACCTATAGTCCGTCTATTTTATGAAGAGCGTTTGGGCGTTGTTCCTCTTGGGAAGTCCCCGTCCCACAGTGTTGCCATACTTTGTACTGAACAACTTAATCGGATTAGAGAAAAGGCGCAAATGACAACCCTCCCTCCCAGCACACCACTCTCTCTCTCTCTCTCTCTCTCTCTCTCTCTCTCTCTGCATATAGAAATTGCATTTTTTGTAGATTTCTTTCTATAAAAAGTCTATACGGTTTTATGAATTATTAAAATTTGAGGAAAAGCCTCCTGACTGACTGTCTGTCTCTCTCTAACATTATTTTTTATCATAACTGTGATTTTCTCCTTAAAGTGTGATGTTTTATGTGTGGTTTATAATTTCGATTTAATTTCCACACCACCTCTGAGGTTGAGGAAAAGCCTCCTGACTGTCTTGTTGGACTCCTATTCAATTTACACCACATTCTCTCCCTCCCTCCCTCCCTCAGTCTTGCCTTTTCTCCCTTATCTCTGGCCTCTCCAACCTCCCTCCCTCGCTGTCTGCCTATCCCCCTTATCTCCATTCCCTTTTCCTCCTCTCTCTCTTTCCCTCTGTTACTGTAGTCTGTCAACATTATATTTTTGTTATAAATGTGATACTTTCCTTAAAATTTTATTTGTTCTTTATAATTTCGACTTATTTTCCACACCACCTTTGAGGTAAAAGTCAAGACGCGTTTTTTTTTTTTTTTTTTTTTTTTATAGAGGTTGCAGAGCGCTTCTTTGTTGGTGATGAGAATACTGGCTGTTCTGGTGGCTGGTGTGTAACACAAGCTTGATTGAAGGAAGAGCAGATTCATCTAACTGTTGCTTCACTCATGTTCGTGGCTTTTGCTGTTCGAGCAACAGCTTTTGAGGGAACAATTATAGGTCCTCTGTTTGCCTTCTCATCTAAAAAATACTTATTCACGTTGTAAATAAGTTCTTTTTCTCTACTGTGGAGCACACGAGAGCGAGTAGCAGGAGTAAGAGCATCCATCTCAGGTGGCGGCCAGAATGGCAATGACCTGGATTAACATGGCCACTCTACCCTTACAAGAGTGGCAACGTTGGAAAGCAACGTTGCCAAGTGATGTGGTATTTATAAAAAGTCAATGTAATTATTAGAAAAAAAGACATTTATAACGTTATATAGCCTTATTAGAGAATTAAGTATATATATACTGTAAATAAACTTCATTTAGAAGTAGTAAATAGCTGACATGAGACAGGGAGGTGTACACGTTTGGCAAGAGGCAGCTGAGGAAATTCCCAAGAGGGACAATGTCTAAACGCAATTCATAAAATAGACAGATCATATTGATAGACATATAGGAAAGCATTATTTACGAGTTAAATTTATGAAGGAGAGACGGGAGAAGACAGGGATTAATAGCGGGAAGAGGAAGGATCATTAGCAGCATGAGGAGGTAACGGGGCGACGGTGTGGGGAAATTTTAACAAGTAGGTGAGACGTCCAGTGGTACCAGGGGAAGAGGAGGGAGTGGCAAGTCAGTAATTATGGGATTTAGAACGGAGATGTGAAGAGAGAGAGAGAGAGAGAGAGAGAGAGAGACTGAGTGGTTAAAAGATGACGCCAATCACTGGTGTGGAACAGATGGAAAAGAGGGAGAGTTAGAGGACAGAACGTTGAATAGATAGTTAGACATAGGTAGACAGATAGGTGGATAAATGGTGAGCGAGCGAAAGAGACAGACGGACAGACAGAGACAAAATTATATTCCTCTTAGTATCTATGGCTGCGTACACAGAGAAAGCAGGTTGCCTGCACGCTGGTTACCGCTGAGTAGGTGTTCACAAAGGAAGCAGGTAACCAGCTCCGACCAGCGCAACGTTAAAAGGACGTTTATACAGTGAAGATGTCAAGCTCGTCGTCTGATGAGTTCATGTTGCTTGACAGTGTGCACCGAAAGATCAAAAGGAAAAAATAGGAACACATGAAATAAACTGCAACAGAAAACAGCTTGGAGAATATCACCATCTTTTTTGTGATCTTAAAAAAGGAGTTAATAAAAAGCAAAAAACTGCGGGAATAACTAATAGCCTCTCCATCACAAAAATGTTTACATTTCATTACCTTTGTTTCCATACCGATACTGAGTTCACAATGACTGATTCTGATAAAAAAAGGCGAAAAAAAAAAAAATCTGCACATTACTGGCGCGTCGCGATCTCCACAATTTCGCGCTGTCGCCAGCCTGTACACCTCTACCCGCGTGGGTTGAGCAGCTCGACCCCGCTTCTTCTATGCATACCCCCACATGTTTGTATGGTTGGATTCTTGGTGCAGGTCGGCGCTGGTAACCTGCGCCGGTAAACCCGCTTTCTCTGTGAACGCACCCTATAATTCTACAGTTACACTGGTGGTGCAAACCCTTTTATGTTTTATAAGTATGTTGGATACAATATCGTTTATAAGGAAAGGGAAGGAATGTTGGGTAAGGAAATACGGGTCACAAGGGGAATGGGATTACCGATCCCAGCACAGGTGTGTGTGTGTGTGTGTGTGTGTGTGTGTGTGTGTGTGTGTGTGTGTGTGTGTGTGTGTGTGTGTGTGTGTGTGTGTGTGTGTGTGTGTGTGTGTGTGTGTGTGTGTGTGTGTGTGTGTGTGTGTGTGTGTGTGTGTGTGTGCGTGCGCTCGCGCGCGCGCATGTGTTGCATATGTGGGCAAGCAGCTGGGTGATGAGAGGGGATGGGGATGGATGGGAATGAAGGAAGGATGATGTTTTTAGTTTAGGGGTGGTGGTGTGGGGAAGCTATCCTATTAACAATATATTTGGTCACAGAATCCGATAGGTGATAAGATCCGCTGTACTGTTCAGTACTGGAACATACTATGACAGCTGCCTCCAGACATTTGCGTCTCTTTATGTCTGCTTCTTTGTACAAAATTTTTGCGTTTTCCCATTTCATTACGTGACCTGAACTAAATATGTGAGCTACTCATGCGTTGTTGGTGTTGTACCGGCTCATTGCATTCTTATGTTCTTTTATTCTTTCTTCCAAATCACGCCCTGTTTCACCTATGTAGACCTTATCACATACAGCACATGAAATGGAGTAAACACCTCTCTCGCCTGTGTTGCTGGTTCGTACCTTGTGTCTGACCAGATCGCCCACTGTCTGAGATGTCATGAAAGATACCTCATTTCCTGCATTTATTAAAAACCAAGCAATGTTGTTGCTCGTATTGTTATTGGGCAGGATTATACGTGTCACATCACTGGATTTTTCAGCCGTTGCCTGTTCCTTGATAGCCCTAGCATGTTTTCTGGCACTGAATAACATGTGTTTTGGGTACTTAAGTTTAGAAAATGTGCTGTCTATGTACTGGAATTCCTTTTTCAAATGATCTTCACTGCAAATCCTCAAGGCTCCGAGGTAGAACCATGTTAATACACGCACCTGTCGCTCCCTTCGTCCTCTTCCCCTGGGGCCATCTGACTTCTCACTAACTTGTTAAAATCTCCTCATGATGCTATTCCTGTTCTCCCTCTTTCTCTCCTACCCAGTCTCTCTCTCTGTCTCTGTCTCTGTCTCTCTCTCTCTCTCTCTCTCTCTCTCTCTCTCTCTCTCTCTCTCTCTCTCTCTCTCTCTCTCTCCACACCTTCGTTCTAAATCCCATAATTTTTTTTTTTTTAATGCGAGGAAGAAGGAACCAAAGGCCATGAGTCCGCAGTTATAGTTCCCTCCAAGAGAAAAACATAATACAATAGAGAGCCAAAATCAAGATCCGATCATTTTGAGATGCCTGGACACACTGCGTTTGAAAGACTGGAGATCATAGGCAGCAGGAAATACAGACAGAGGGAGACAGTTCCAGAGCTGACCTGTTGCATAAATGAAAGACTGGGAGTAACGGTTACCTCTTGCATTAGAGAGTTGGGCAGAAAAGGGATGAGAGTTTGCTGCCAGACGGGTGCTACGCACCCGTCGTAGAGGTGGAGGAATGCAAGCAGACAGTTCAGAGGAGCAGTGACCATTAAAGTAGCGATAGAAAAGAGATAAAGATGCAACAGTGCGGCGAAGAGGCAGAAGTTGACGGGAGTTAGTAAGAGGAGAAGAGTTAATGAGACGAAAAGCTTTTGACTCCACCCTATTGAGAAGAGCTGTATGTGGGGAGCCTCCCCACACATGAGAGTTGTACTCCACACAGGGGTGGATAAAACCCCTGTATAGAGTCAACAATTGTGCAGGGGTAAAGAAAGAGCGGAGTCAGCTTAGCACACCCAATCTCTTGGAAGCAGATTTTACAAGAGATGTAATATGATCTTTCCAAGATAAGTCCCGAGTAAATGAACCCCCAATCATGTTCAAGGATGATGCAGGATTAAGCTGAATATTATTAAACATTAGTGGGTATACCTGTGGAAGATTTTGTCAGGTTGATAGGTGTAAGAACTGAGTCTTAGATGCATTAAAAACAACCATATTATTTTTACCCCAGTCAGTGATACGAGCCAAGTCAGACATTAGGTGTGCCATAGCCTCATCCCTGGTTTGTTGAAGTAACTGTTGAGATGGACGTTGCGGGAACCGAATGGAAAGGTGAAGGGTGGAGTCATCAGCGTATGAGTGGATAGGGTTAGATGTACAGCTTAGAAGGTCATTGATGAATAAAAGGAAGAGAGTTGGTGATAGGACAGAGCCCTGAGGAACACCACTGTTGATAGATCTAGGAGAAAAACGATGGCCGTCTACAACAGCGGCTATAGAACGACCAGAAAGGAAGCTAGCGATGAAGGCACAGATAGAAGGATAGAAACCATAGGAGGGCAGTTTGGAAATTTAATATTTATGCTAGACTCGATCGAAAGCCTTTGAGATGTCAAGTGCAATGGCAAAGCTTTCGCCAAAGTCCCGAAAGGAGGATGACCAGGAGTCTGAAAGGTAGGTGAGAAGATCGCCAGTGGAGCGTCCCTGACGGAACCCGTACTGACGATCGGAAAGGAGGTTGTGATAGGAAAGATGCCTTAAAATTTTTCTATTGAGAATTGACTCAAAAACTTTTGAAATACAGGACGTTAAAGCAATTGGACGATAGTTGGAGGGTTGGGAGTGGTCACCCTTCTTTGGGACTGGCTGAATGAGAGCAAACTTCCAGTAAGAAGGAAAGGTACAAGTTGACAGACAAAGGCGAAAGAGTTTGCCTAGGCAGGGTGTAAGCACAGAAGCACAGTTCTTGAGAACAACAGGAGAGACCCCATCAGGCCCATATGCCTTGTTAGTACTGAGGCCAGTGATGGCAGAAAATACATCAACTGAAGAAAGTTTAATGTCAGCCATGAGGAAGTCAGAGGGGGGAAGTGATGGAGGAACAGCACCGGAATCGTCTAAGGTGGAATTGAAGAAGAAAGTCTGTGGAAGAGATCTGCTTTATCAGTAGAAGAAATAGCTACAGAACCATCAGAGTAGAAAGAGGAGGGAAGGATGATGAGGTAAAGTTGTTAGAAAGATTTTTGGCAAAGTACCAGAAGGAGCGGGAAGAATTCGAGTTGGAGAGTTGAGAGCATTTAGTATGGATGAAATTACTTTTAGCAGAGCGAAGAACAGACTTAGCACAATTCCGGGCAGAAACGTAAAGATGGTGTGATTCAGGGGTGGGTTGGCTCCGGTACCTTTTGTAGGCCCTCTTCTTGTTGCGGACAGCATTAGAACAAGCGTGATTAAACCAAGGCTTTCTTGCGTTAGTCAAAGGATATGAGAAAGGAATGTATGCTTCCATGCCCGAGAAAATAACCTCCGTAATGCACAAGGCACACTCAGATGGCTCCCGGCCATGGAAGCAATAATCATTCCAGGGAAAATCAAAGAAGTACTGCCTGAGGGCCTCCCAGTCCCCGGCTCCAAAATGCCACAGACGACGTTTCTCTGGAGGGTCCACAGGCCGTACCAGAGTGATAGGACAGGTTAAGGTAATAAGGTTGTGATTGGAGGAGCCCAACGGAGAGAAAAGATTAACAGAGTACGCAGATGGATTAGTTGTGAGAAAGAGGTCAAGTATGTTGGAGCTCTCTCCAAGGCGGTCAGGGATACGGGTAGGGTGCTGTACAAGCTGCTCTAGGTCATTAAGGATAGAAAAGATGTAGGCTTGTTCACCAGGTGGATCCGTGAAAGGAGAGGAGAGCCAAAGGTGGTGGTGAACATTGAAATCTCCTAGAATGGAGATTTCAAAGAAAGGAGAAATGGATAGAATGTGTTCCATCGTAGAAGTAAGATAGTCGAAGAATTTTTGATAGTAGAATTAGGGGATAAGTAAGCAGCACAGATATATTTAGTCAGAGAATGACAGGAACACGAGAGCAAGATAAGTCGTTGAGTATATATACACAACAGCCACATTTGGCTTTGAAATGAGTATAGAGAAAGTAGGAGGATACAGAAAAGGGTTTCCTGTCAGTTGCCTCAGACAGCTGAGTCTCTGTTAGAAAAAGAAGGTGAGGTTTAGAGGAGGAGAGGTGGTGCTCAACAGAGCGAAAGTTAGAGGAAAGGCCGCGAATGTTGCAGAAATGAAGAAGAGAGTCAGACAGTGGTTCTAGGCACCTCGAGTCATTACCGGGAGAGGGGCGGATGGTGGGGGCATTTATAGTCCCCCCCTCTGGGGACTGACCTGCTGCTCCCTCCTCTTCCTCTGGTGCCACTGGACTTCCCACCAACTTGCTAAATTTCCTCACACCGTCGCCCCATTACCTCCATATGCTGCTAATGATCCTTCCTCTTCCCCCTATTAATCCCTGTGTTCTCCCGTCTCTCCTTCAAAAATTCAACTCGTAAATAAAGCTTTCCTATATGTCTATCACTAGGTATACTCCAACATGTATACTGAACAAGATATACTATTTCCCATGTAACATATACAGTCATTGCTATAATTTTGTAATTGAATGTCTATTGCTACTCGTAATTTAATTGTATATGCCAATGATGCATCACTATTTGCTGTATATATCATGTAAATATATTACATAGCCCTATATATACTCATTGCCATTGGTCAATATGTCTGTCACTAGGTATACTCCATCATGTATACTAATCTAGATATACTATCTCCCATATAACATATATAGACACTGCTATGTTTTGTAACGAAATGTCTGTTGCTGTTCATAATCTAAATGTGTATACCATTGAAGCATCACTATATGCTGTATGTATTGTGTTAATATATATATTAAGTAGGCCATATTTACACATTACCATTTGTCACAAACGCTTATGCCAATATGCCCCTTTTTATTTTATAATCTTTGTAATTATGTGTACTGTAGTAGCATGTATATTCTGGGCCAAAATTACTCTTACAGCTGGATAACTCCTCCATTATTGGCCACCCATGTGGTCATCATTCACTGATGCTGCCTCTTCACAGGATGAGGAAGGGGTATCCTATAAACTAGCCCTACGGGGTCAAATTAAATTCTCCCTGAGGATTTCCCACTTCACCTGCCCCTTGTTCCCCTGGACCTCACGTTCATTACGCTACCGTCCCCCCGTACCACCCCGAGCCAATACTTCACCCCCCTCACACCCCCACTGCCTTCTGCTATATATACAGATGTGGTGTATATTCAGCAATTGTATTCTGAGGAAGCCGTGAGGCGAAACGTCAATACACACTTAGTCCCACATCGGTGTTTCTTTTTTCTTTTTTTCCAATTTGTCAACAAAACGTTAATCAAGACAATTCCTGTTGCACCTTTGATTCTGTTACCTTTCTTTGAGGTGCCTTTCACCAGAGTGATTATATGTATTGTAGGCCCTTTGCCAAGGACTACCTCAGGATACCAATACATACTGACTATGATAGACATGTCCAGCAGATATCCTGAGGCAATTCCATTAAGAAATATGTCTGCTAAAGCTATAGTAAAAGAAGTGCTGAATTTCTTCACTGTGGTGGTACCACTCTTAAGTGGCGGTTTGGGTGGGGCACGAACCTCTGTACAGTGTTGCCACGTGTTCCATACCCACTATGTGAACGGCTCTGATATATGTAATAGGCATCACAATAAGATAAACACATAAGAATATAATGGTAACGTGTGTATTATAATATATGAAAGAACAGTAAACTTATTATGCGTAAAATATTTATACGGCAATACAGAAACGTGGCATAAATATTTTACAATGTTGCTTTTAAAAAAGTAGTCACTTTTATTGGCTGTTACCGTATTTCTGGGGTTGGTAATAATGTCACAATTATGATTATAAGATAATGTGCAGGAATATAAGTAAAAATATGTCAGTTTCTTAGTTTAAAAAAAAAATACACTAAACCCTCGTGAGCAGCAACACTCACACACACCCAGTCCCACCTGGCCAGGCTTCCTCTATCCTAGGCCTGTTTGGGGACACCTCTTAAAAAAAAATGCGCCAAGACTTTTACCTCCTGGGTGATGTGGAAATAAAGTCAAATTTACAATATGTACATTATAATGTAAAAGAAACTAACCATAATGTATCCTAAAATACCACAGATGAGAGAGAGAGAGAGATGGGGGGGGGAAGGCAGACCAGGGGCAGTGTTGAGTGCAGCTGAGTGAGAGATGGAGGAAGGGAGGGAATGAAGGAGGGAGAGAGTGATTGAATGAAAACAAATCATGGCGCCACAATAGTGAGGTCATCTGGCACCATATGTAAACAATAATATTCTTAAATATAATTAGATATAATAAAAACAAAATAAAGAAATGAAAGCACAAGTTTGTCACTCATAAAAGAAACAAAATTCCCAAGGGTGACACACATCTCCCCCCAGGAGAGAGAGAGAGAGAGAGAGAGAGAGAAGGCAGGCCACGGGCAGTGTTGAGTGCATTGTCAAGCTGAAGGGAGATGAAGGGAGGGAAGGAAGGAGGGCGAGAATGATTCAATGAAAACAAATCAAGGTGCCGCAACACCGAGGTCATCTGGCGCCATATGTAAAACAATAATATAATAAAAAACAAAATAAAGAAATGAAAGCACAAGTTTATAAGACACATAAAAGAAACAAAATTCCCTAGGGTGATGCACATCTCCCTCAGGAGAGAGAGAGAGAGAGAGAGAGAGAGAGAGAGAGAGAGAGAGAGAAAGGCATTGTGCGTATGGAAAACGTGGCAACACTGTAAAGAGGTTCGTGCCCCACCCAAACCGCCAGTTAAGAATGGTACCACTATAGGTTTGGTTTCCCGAAAGAGGTGCAAACTGATCAGGGGAGCAATTTTATGTTGAAGACTTTCAGGCAGTCACTGAGAGCTTTGGGAGTTGAACTGATAACCTCAATGGCATACTATCCTCATAGTCAAGGGACTCTTGAGAGGTACCATCAGTCCTTGAAAACTGTGCTGCTTAACCAGCTGTGTCCCGTTGACGTATATATACGTCCACATGTTTTGTCACTGTCAGTCCCGTTGACGTACATAAATGTGCATCAATTGCAAAGTCCCTAATTTGAACAATTTTCAATTTTCGCATGTGATTTTTGGTACGTATACACGGGACACCTTCCTCTACAAGATGTCAGGCAGGGACAATGCCTTACACCACATAACCTCTCCCCCCCCCCACAGGCCATTGTCTCGGCAATTCACCTGTTACCAGCTACCTGGCCAGTAAAAACATGTTGTGCCACGGTACGAAATTCAGGGCCAGAGTGATTCCCCAATCGATGACAATGTGGAGGACAAAGTTTACATACCATGAGAGGAAGAAACAGGCAGAAATGATGATCAGGTAATGTCGCCAAAAAAGGTCAGGTATGTTGATGTGTTTGGTGAGTGAAACAATGTGTTTAATGATGTAGAGTTTGTTCCTACAAGAGTATGACTTAGATATAAGGCATGTCAAAGGAGTAAACAATGTGACTGCTGATTGTTTATGAAGAATGTTTTCATGTCAGGAATTTTACTGTGTAAGATTCCTCATCTAGGAGGAAGGGTGTTCTGGACCCAGTTCATAACTACCACTTGACTCATTTTCAAGGGTAGAACCATTTCGAGACACTGTTCAATGAGCTCCAACTAAGGTGATGAGAGCTCACTGGTATGACTGTGAGTCACTCCTCATCCAGCACTCCCCTGCTCCACTTCTCTTATTTTGTGTGCCCTCCTTTTGCCTAATGTTTACTGCAGCATGCAGCTAAGTGTTATATTAAGTTATTCTTTAGGATTAATACTATTAGTTTATTATTCACGTCAGCAATTCTGTTTTGTTATAAGGTGATTGGGATTTTATTGTATGGGTATACTGAGTGTCCGCTACTGTTCTGCTGGAGTGAACCTGAATAGGGCATATTTAACCAGCCCCGTCCTGACCAATTTTCCACCACTGACTCCCCCCAATCCCAACCAATTTTGAGAAAAAAATTTTTTGACTCAAACCTCCACTTTTGCTGAGAAACATCGCAAATTCATAGAGAAATCACTCACCTGAGGTTTACAATACTCGATACAGGTAGCAGTACCCCTTACCTTACTGGGTTTTCTATCAGGCTGGCTCCAAAGAAAACGAGTTCTATGGGAGGGTAACTATTCCACACAAGTCATAAACCATATTTATTTATTTGGTATGAAGTTATATGTAGTACGAGAGTATATTGGTTTTCACACAGTAATATAGGCAATATAAGCATTGTTTCACTCACCAAACACATCAACATACCTGACCTCTTTTGGCGACATTACCTGATCATCATTTCTGACTGATTCTTCCTCTAATGCTATGTAAACTTTGTCTTCCACATTGTCATTGACTGGAAAATTACTCTGGCCCTGAATTTCATACCTTGGCACGACATGTCTTTACTGGCCAGGTCACTGGTAACAGGTGAATTGCCAAGACAATGGCATGCAGGGGGGGAGGTCATGCAGGGTAAGGCAATTGTCCCTGCATGGCATCTTGTAGAGAGAGGTGTCCTGTGAATACATACCAAAAATCACACACGAACATTGAAAATTGTGCAAATTAGGGACCTTGCAGTTGATGCTCGTTTATATACGTCGACGGGACTGACAGTGACAAAACGTGTGGACGTATATATACGTCAACAGGATGCAGCAGGTTAAGAATCTATTCTGTTTTCTTTTTGTTAGTTTCAGTGTAAAGAGTACTTACTAAATTTAAGAGTTTTCCGATGCCTTTGCCATTAATTCCTTTCGTTTCTTCTTTATTTGTTGCATGTCTAAATTAATACATGGGGATGTACTCTCTCTCTCTCTCTCTCTCTCTCTCTCTCTCTTTCTCTCTCTCTCTCTCTCTCTCTCTATATATATATATATATATATATATATATATATATATATATAGTGGAGAGAAAGAGAGAGAGAGAGAGAGAGAGAGACAGGCAGACAGACACACAGACAGAGACAGACAGACAGAGACAGAGATTTTCTGTTTTGAGGCCCCAGAATAATTTCAATATTTTTGTGTATGAATAGATAAGGATGAAATTTAATGCTGACTTCTTCAGTACATTGCAATTTATCAACAGTTACCTTGAGTTTTGTAAATAACCTTCATTGTTTAAGCATAACTGACATCAATTTTTAATCCATTCACTAATAATGGGTAAGCTGCCATCGTCTCTCTCTCTCTCTCTCTCTCTCATAATCTTTTCACTATCTCTGTAGCACTACTTCGTGACTAGCATCTTATTCTAGTGTTGATATATTGTTATATCTCAACATTCAAAACGGAGAGATGGCAATTTTAGGTCGAGATAAATGAACAGAGTCTAGTTTGTATCCTCGCAACATCATATACAGCTTTAGCATTCCCAACCAAACACTCCATGTATGCGCTTCACAATTTTCTGATCCATTTGCTCCAAGTTCATTGATGCTACCTTCACAGTCTTGAGCTCACACGCCCCTCATTAGTCTGTCTCTACCTCTCTTCGCTTCCAGTCTTTCATTCCGAGTACTCCTCTCTCCCTTTATTCTCTCATTTTTCAGTCACATGATCAAACAGAACACATGGTCCTGTCATTGCTTTCGTGTCAACAGCACCAACAGGCTTTTTTTTTCTCTCTCTCTCTGCAAGCACAAAATCAGTTAAGCCCCTTTCAACATTTTCTCTCCATTTTCTATATGTAATATATATTTGTGCTGTTCTTTGTGATTGTTGCTAACGCATAACCATATTTCCTGTCGTGTCTTTCAGTTTCCATCCCTTTACAAGGAGATAAATGATGCCACCCTTCCACCTCTTTTTTAAGGCTGAAAATGATAGTGCTTCACACACTGTTGATAAAGTTAAGATTACGTCCTTTTCACATGGTTGGCTGGGTTGATTAAAATATGCAGTTATATGTGACATGGCGAGCATAATTAGATATTCAAAACGACCAAGGAATTCAGTCATCAAGCTGGCCACTCACTAGTCTCTACCATGAGAATTATTACCACCGAGGAAATTATCATGACCAACCCCCATCTCTATGCAGCATTACAGGATAATTACCATCCTCATCACCATCACTTTTACTACTATCTTCTCAATTACCACCACCATCACCATCACAGTTACGATCATCATGGACACTTCCATTATCACCACCATTACCACGACCATTACAGTTACGGTTACCATCACCATGGACACTTACGATCAGTATCACCATTGTCGCCACCATATCCACAGTTACCACCAACATAATTACTACCATCACCACTGTCACCTCCATTACCACTACATCACCACCCTCTCCACCATGAAATTGCTCTGACCAGTAAAACAACTGTGTTCACTACCATAACGGAAAACATCATGAACATTTTCATGATCAAGCAAACTATAACCACAGCAGCAGTCCACACCACTCTCACATCCATGACCATTATCAGAAACATGAAAAAGACCACTGTCACGAATTCGAGACACTATTATTAGGCGACTTTGCGACACTGTATTATTATGTGAACTCACGGAGCATTGATGAAAACCCAGTGCAATTTTCTCAACTGTAACCATCCCAACAGCACTCCGATTGTAACAAGTTTTCAAAATATTAGTCGGTGTTTCATGAATGACTGTCTTTATGTACTGACCTAGTGCATCACTGAGCGATGTATATACCGTTCGTCCCCGCCCTCTATAACCGTTGAGGAGAGGAAGCTCCGCCAACTTCCAGTGAACATGCTTTGTACCAGGCGTGAGAAACAGATTCAGTCAACTTGGAGAGGGACAGCCACCAGGGGTAGACATACAGCAGGATAGTGTGATGATTCCAGGAGACACCTTGTGTCTCTATCTGCGGGTCATTGCAGTTCTGCGATGTCATATCTCTCCTCCCACCATAGTCTGATGGAGAGGGAGAGCTCCCATGGATGGACGAGCGGCAGGACAGTGAAAGAAGTGATTCCCGGAAGCCCTTCACGTCTCGATCTGCTGATCATCTTAGCTATGCAACGCCATACCTCTCCACACAACATAGTTTGTTAGTGATGGGCAGTCCTGAGAAACCGAAATCAAGAGCAATGTGAGAGAACCGTGACCAGCAAATCACCTAGTTTCCTCGCAGTTCTTGACATCCTTGATGTTGGCAGCCCGGGAGACGGAAGTTCAGGACAGAGCAGTGCAAAATCGTGCATAATAGCAGTCTCCTTGCAACACTGCGGCTCCATATCTCCAATTGCCAATATTATCTTTCTGTGTTTTCTCGGTTTAAGAGTATGAAGTAGCTTCATGCGTGAGTGAGTCAGTTTACTTGCTTGAGATTCCTGTAACGTAAGAATTCATTTTGCTGTAATTAATATATGTACAGTTCCCTTTTGAACTTGATTAAATGTAAAATCGTGTTTCATTTTTCCATATTCTCACATAATTTGTTGCTCTCAGTTTGCCAAACTTTTCTTGATATTAATCACGACTGGTACTTATACTAGTTCTTTCATTTTAATTCATAATAAATCCGTTGTGCTAGCTAAGAATTGCGGAAGCAAGAGCTTGGATTAGTATAACTAAGTTCCAGGGTCAATATTTAATTGTCAGGGGGCAAGGGTCATTCATTCTCTCAGAGTCCAGCAGTACTAATAATTCAGCATTCGTGAGTGGTTATTCCCAGCTGAGTACTGTTTGAAAAGTTTATAAATCTCTCATTTTGTGAGATTGGCAACTTTGATTTCAAAAGTCGATCCTCCTTGTGACAAGTGACGACTTTCCATATTCACCATGATAGATGACTTATATCCCTGTCCACCCGTGACATCCACCGTCGGTATCACGATAACACCATCATGATGCACACAACCTCTCACCACCGCCAAGAGAAGTAATTATTGCGCATGTTAACCCATTCACAAGGTAAACAAGTTTCCATAACCGAGTTCCTAGGCCAGTCACAATCTAGAAGAAAGTTTGTTGCTCATGTGTCCCTGTTCACCCATCGGTAAAATTGGGGACCTTGATGTAAATACGATTGTTTTGTGAGGAATTCTAGGGCAGTGGATCCCCATTTACGGGGTGTGACCCAAAGGTGGGTCACGAGAGGAATGTCGAGGCATTACATAGACACAGAATAGGTCTAATGCTTTCATTGTACTTTATTTACTTAATTGAAAGTTAAAATTATTCCACTGTTAGCAGATTCTTAATAACTACGATAGGCTTACTCTATATATACATGTAGAGTGATATAGTAACTCATCCTGAAGTCAGCTGTACAGTTTAAATTTTCCTAGAGTAATGCCCCATGAGCTTCACTGTCCCTACCTATCCGGCCCTCCCTGCTATCTGGTGAGGACACATGACTAGTGTGGCAAACTCTTAACAATCCATTACCAGTTTGCAGAAAAATATTTAATTTCTCAAAGCTAGCATGAATTTGCTTGTTGCCTGAGAACATTTGGTGTTTATCACTATCTGCTTTGAATTATAAGTTTGATAGTAGAGTAATTGATATTTTGGTACTGATGTGACTAGAAGCTGCATCTGCCCACAGTATCGCAGTGCAACAAGTAACACGATTCTACGGCTGCAGCTTATAAGCTACTGCGTCTGAGGTTGTGTGTGTGTGTGTGTGTGTGTGTGTGTGTGTGTGTGTGTGTGTGTGTGTGTGTGTGTGTGTGTGTGTGTGTGTGTGTGTGCGTGGGTGTGTGCGTGCGTGCGTGCGTGCGTGGGTGTGTGCGTGCGTGCGTGCGTGCGTGCGTGCGTGTGTGTGTGTGTGTGTGTGTGTGTGTGTGTGTGTGTGTGTGTGTGTGTGTGTGTGTGTGTGTGTGTGTGTGTGTGTGCGTGCGTGCGTGTGTGCGTGTGTGTGTGTGTGTGTGTGTGTGTGTGTGTGTGTGTGTGTGTGTGTGTGTGTGTCTATATTTTGAGATGAGTGAGGGGGCCCGAGACTCTATAGAAAAAAAAATACCAGCATTATTTAGTGGGCTGCGAATCAAAAAGTCTGAGAACCATTTCTAGGGAAAGAATGTGACTTGACAAAGATTTATTGCCTGCCAACCTTTTTGCAGATGATAAGCAGTATAACAGGAAATAACAGTTTTAGATTAATGGACCAATTCTGGTATTTTGCTCATCAGAGTGCTCATAGAAAGAAGAAGGCTTAAAATTAATGCCTATCAACGGCATGCGAGTCATTACAGAAGGTAATGTTTTGCAAGTCACAGTCTTCCTCTAGAACACGACTTGCATTAGTCAACATTACATCCAGGTTACAATGTACTGCTGAATGGACATGGACAAGGGAGAAACATAGTTTACCCAATAGTGTGATTCCCAAAATTAATGTGAGCCCATACAGCACAACGAGAATATCTAGTGTCAAAATGGATATTTTTCTGGACTATAGGTAGACTGCAGAACGAAGTTCCCTTTCTGTAGTTGACAACCTTCCATTCTTCCTTTCAGGGGGTAAAGGGAATTGAGGTATGTTGCATAGTGGGCAGCAGAGCGGCACTGTTCAAGCAGTGCCACCACATGAAATTGTCCCTTTCTAGCACCACTGGATATTGTACAACAATTACATAAAAGCTGTGGCCTCAGTGACACCTGAAACCGATGAATACTGTGTTAAACTTTCGGCGGATTTGAATCACCTTCTTTCTCGGTATCTAGCTAGACACTTCGAGCATAGAGAGCTGGGGTTGGCTAAGTATAGGTTAATTGAAATGCACAGGGATGCAATTGGAAGAACACAACCTGCAACCCGTTCCGTATTCGGTTCCATGGCCGACGATGAGACTTTTGAGGAAGACCTTAAGTTTAGCCTATTTGTACCAAGAATTGAAAATGGAATCTGGACTGTAAATTCGACTGTTGCATAAAGTAGTCTGAAGTAATCCATCATCCAATCCAGTACTGCCCCATCAGGAGCGTAGAGTCCTGGGGCTAGGCTACTCAGTCCAGACATTCAAGGCAGGAGCGACCAGTTGTTTGTCCCTGAGTGGCAGAAGACTTGAGCAAGAAATCTCAACCACACATCAGAAGACGACCCTTTGGGCCATAACCGGTGGCAGTCCCTTAACTCACGGGAGCAGCGGGTGGTTCAGAAACTATGAGCGCAACGGGGCGAATGGACCACATCACTACACAGCACGAGGGACCACCTCTGATGTCTCTGTGTGCATCAAAAAACTGTTCCAGGAAGGGTAAATACCTTAAGTACGGGGGCGTACGGTGGGAGGAAATAAAGGATGTTCCAAAAATTGAATGGTCGCCTTAACCCCGTCAGTTCGTGAACGTATTTTCTATCTTATTCTTACTACCGCTACCTTCAGACGATTTATTCAGCCAGGCAGACTCAGATTCTTAGTTGTGAAAGGGTTACTGAAGGATATTATTAACTATTCCAGTTTGAAAAGCTGAATAGATACCTGTTGGGATCGGAACAGTAAATGAAAGTATGACGACGTCCACACCAAATCTTGGTGGCACGGGTCGTACTTCTACAGTATTATAAACAGTCGAGTTTCTCTCTCACACCAACCCAAATGCAGTAGGGCCACGTGCAAGGGTTACAGTGATGCAATACTCCTGCCCGCATCAGCAAGCATTTGGTATGGACGCGTACTGAAGGGGTTAACGGCTCTCGTGCAATTTTATTCTTCCAACTTAATCTTAGTTAATCGAAAGAGTAAGAGAAAGGTATGTGAGGACGAACTAGACAGGGGGCGATTATGTCATAGGCGTCCTCTGTCAATTATAGAAGTAAGCTTGGGATTAATGCCTATCGACTGCACGAGGATGATTAAATTAGACAATAAATTATTACTGTCATATTCTTTATATGGAGTACAACACCCAACAGTCGATTTTGCATCCAGGTCCCTAATTGTATTTCTGAGAGAACAGAGGCAAGAAAGAAAACATTGTCCTAAAGTCTAACCGACCCCAGAATCAAAATCGAATTTTGTCATTTGCAAGCTGGATATGCTAACTCTCGCACCACCGGCTCCCTGCATCAGTGGCGCAAGACATCACAAACGATGATGACGGGGATGAGAATGGTGGTGATGGTGATGATGATGATGATTGCTAATTTTACCTGAAATTCCTTTCTGCGTGCTCATATCCCATACTATTGATAATGAAATTTGTCTGAATAATTTCGAGGCTGGACAATACCACTTGAGTTTGATGACGTATCTAAACATTTTCCATTCTTGCTACTTGCAACAACCGAACGATTACGCTGAGCTTAGGCCATACCTGAAGAAGTAATGGAGCCAATGGAGAATATACCAAATTCCTCTCGTTCAAAAATGATCTCGACTGAACAAAATCGTCTGGGATTAAAAAGAATACAATATAAAGTGTGTTACTGATTTAAAGGTGTTAATGGCAACTCTAAACTTCGGTATTTTTATATATGATTCACGGCAAACCTGTTTGTGCGAATAGCCATGAGCAAAGGGTTGCCGGCAATCCTCTGCTAGCACTGAATCCAACTTTCGATATTTCTCATCTCCTGCTGTGTGTGTGTGTGTGTGTGTGTGTGTGTGTGTGTGTGTGTGTGTGTGTGTGTGTGTGTGTGTCATTATTACTAGCACATGAGCAGAGTTCATTTAACACATCCACAGTCACACCCAGCAAAGAAATGTCAGCAAACATATTTCGTCCCTGTGCTGAGTACAACTCTCATGTGTGGGGAGGCTTCCCACATGCGGCTCTTCTCAACAAGGTGGAGTCAAAAACTTTTCGTGTCATTAACTCTCCTCCTCTTACTGGCTCCCTTCAACCTCTATTATTTCGTCGCACTCTTGCCTCTTTATCTCTTCTGTCACAACATCAATGGTCGCTGCACCTCTGAACTGTCTGCTTGCATACGTCCACGACTGCAGTGGGCGTTTAGCACCTGTCTTGTAGCAAATTCTTATCCCTTTTCTGTCCAGCTCTCTAATGATTGAGTTAGCCGTTACACTCAGTCCTTCAGGTATGCAGCCAGTGAACTCTGGAACTGTTTTCCTCTGTCTGTATTTCCTACTGCCTATGGCCTCTAGTCATTTAAACGCAGTGTGTCCACGCATCTCGAAGTGAACGGAACTTGATTTGGCACTATATTGACTTGTTTCTGTTTTTTCTTGGAAGGAACAATTTGCGGGCTTCTAACTCTTTGTTCCTACTTCTTTGCATGAAGAAATAATGATATCACGGCTATATTAAGTGACTATAAAACTGTTTACTCATTCAAGGGACATAAACTTCCCTGGGCTAGAGCAAACTTGTAATTAGCTCATTCTTATCATTCAGGTTAATATATGTAGGGAGAATTAGCTGACATGGAATCTGCCGGTACTGTTCTTTTTATGTCCTGCCTATAACAACAAATAATAACCCGTGGTAATTCCTCTCTCTCTCTCTCTCTCTCTCTCTCTCTCTCTCTCTCTCTCTTTCTTTGATTGCAGTAGTTTTTTTTTTTTTTTTTTTTCCAGAAAGAGCCTTTACCTTTTTTCAGTATGATATCCCGAGCTTGAAAGAAGGCAAATAATAAAACATCGAAACCTTTAACTAAAATGTACAACTATTATTTAGGAATGGCACTGCACCAAATGACTGGAGATAAGCTAATGCAACTCAGGACCTTAAAAGGAGTAGCAAACCACAACCTAAGATTACAACCAATCTGCTTACCATGATCAGAGTGCAAGATACTGGAAAACATGGGGACAGGCTAGTTAAACATTTAGAGCAAAATGATTAAGATTCACAACATGGTTTCCGGAATATTTGTCCATGTCTTGCAATCTCCTTGACTTTTTTTTTTTTTTGTGATATCATTTCTTTGCACTCTAAATCAATATTCATCCATACAATTTATCTAGATTTCCAGAAAGCATTTGCTGAAGTCCCCCACAAAAGGCTCTCTGATTAACTTTAGAGTCCATGGTGTCACTGGCAACGTATTAAAATGAACAGGTAGTTGGCTTACAGGGCGTAAACAAAGAGCTGCAATATATGTGAAAGAATCAGGCTGGATGAACGTTAAAAGCGGAGACAGGTACAGTTTTGGGTCCCATTCTGTTTGAAATTTACATCAGTGATATTGAGGAATGGCTGTTTTGTAAAATATCAAAGTCTTCCGATGATACAAAAACTAGTAAAAGGGCAGATGCACCAGCCAAAGGTAGAAACTTCACTGATATCTTGATAAACAATTTACTTGGGCTCAAACATGGGTAATGATTTTAATGCTGATAAATGCAAAGCCCTAAATATTGGGAATATAAATGCAAATGTTTACCATATTACTAATGGTACGCTACTCAGTTTCAGAATGCAAACCCAGAAAAAAATTAAGAATAACCATAACAAATTATTCAAAACCACTCCACAGTGTACAGAGGCGGAAAAGAAAGTTAACAAGTTAACCAACTATTAGGATTCATTGGCAAAACATTCCATTTGACATCAAGGAAAAAATCCTCTCACTGCGCCACCACCTCTGGAGTATTATGTACAGTTTTGGTTGCATTATTACGATAAGTAGAGAGAAATTTGGGACAGGGCAATGAAGGGTGATAATAATGTTACCCAGAATGAGGAACAACTCATATGTGGAACATTTAGAAGAGTTAAATTTGTAACTTGTCAAAGTGCAGACTAGTAGGGGTTTTGATTCGTGCATCCATAGTTTTTAAAGGAAGCGATAATACGACACCTGTTAAGTACTTCACAAAAAAATCATTCAAATTATACTAGAGACTCTGATGTTATCGGTACACGCTTCCAGTCAAATGAAGCTACAAAGAATATGTCAACAGGACAACAGCGCAAGCATTTTTGAGTATTTTTACCTTACAGATTTAGTTAGTATAGAGCCAATTTTTCTATTCTTCCTTTCCAATCAAATTTCAATGACATTCATACACTGTATGGTGGTCCTTCTCACTTTTTCCTGACAACTTCGACAAGGGAGTTTGGTTGGGTGGATGAGAGCCTTCTTGTTTTTCTATTCTTGTTTTTGACTCAGACTAGTTACCTAGTTATACCCTTCCCTACAACAAAACAGGCTTGAAACGGATGACAGACCTGTTTGCTGTCTCCTTCCCTTTGTACTCTTCTCTAAGTTACGAGAGTTAGTTGATCGTTGCCTTGTTTTTCTCTATTCTCTTAACCCTGATTTTTTTCCCCTTTTCTAACTTAATACGAACTTCAGCGGCCGAATAAGACAACGCTACGGAGGTAAATCGGTAAATCGCTTCTCTAACACTTCTTAGTGACTATCACCATATTCTAGTGTTAATCTGTTAATAAAGCTCAACATTCGAGATGATGAGATATCAATTTCAGGCCAGCTTCTGGTGAAACTAGAGTCAAGCCGGTCTCTTGCCTGCACCTCAGCCACCGCCCCACCTGCTCACCCGCCCACATTCTATATCTATTACTCTGCCTGTCCTCTCCCTTCTCCCTTCTATCCTGAAGCGGTATTTTCGTCGGCTGCATGGTTTACGTAACGCCTCATCCTCATTACACCTTCATAATCCTCCTCTAGGTATTTTGCTATCATACCGACGAGAACTCTTCGGATGGAAAAGTACAAAAACTACACACTCTTCACATTAACTATGCGACAAATTCCCGTCTCTACATCTTGAAAGTGGAGATGTAGCGGGAGATTAAGACGAGAATGAAGTGCTCGTCACGAAAAAGTTCTATGGAGAAAATGTGGAGCCATAGTATCATCACATTCTGCCACTGAACTACGGGAAAAAAATTGCAAAAGGCCCAATATTTCCGCTTGGTTGAAATGAACGAGCTTATACGTATGGAAAAGACATTGGGAAAAGCTATTTAGTGTAGAGATACAACATTTATGACGCGATCTGCATCCTCTTTAGATGAGGTGCAGTTCGGGCGGAAACCATTCTGTCTCTCCAATAAACAGCTTTTAAACAGGTGAGTGAAATTCTTCCATTCCCCTTCTGTGTTAATGATGAATGCTGTGTCTGCGATAACCCTTTCACCACGATTATACCATTCTGTAGTTTAATGTTCCTGATACGAGACGGTTTTGTTCAACTAAAGAATCCCAAGTAGTGATGGTGTTCACGAAGGCGGATCTCTCCCTCTTGCACGAAATGTCTCCTGCAAAATATGAATTTCACTTGTCCGAAGACAGCTTGATTAAAGAAAAGAAAAATCTTATACTGAAGGGCTTAAATTGATATATGCAACCAACAACAGCGTCAGGTGCAAGACAACATAATGCGCCAAGAAGGATGAGCTACGAAGCCTCCCGTCCAGAGGGCCGGTAGTGTATTGTTAGTGCATCCAACTCGCAACTGGAAAAGTCTAAGTTCGATTCTCCTGCCAGTCATAATCTTGGGTAAAGTTGATTTCCCTCTTGTCCGGATTAATTTAGGAACAAATAAAAAGGTACTATTTGTCACATATCACTAGTCTATCAATAAAAGGTAAAAAAGTAAGAAGGGACTGTTAAAAGAAGGTGTGAATCTACGGGCAGGCTGATTCGCGCGGAGTACAGCGGTGAGATTAATAGTAATTTGTTGCCTTGTACCCTGTTCACTCTCCACCATCCTTACCTCTGCATCTCTTCACGCCCCAGGCCTTCCTTCCCCAGGTCTCGCAGCAACTTTCCGCCTGTCTGTCTAAGCTTTAGTCTCTCTCTCTCTCTCTCTCTCTCTCTCTCTCTGTGTGTGTGTGTGTGTGTGTGTGTGTGTGTGTGTGTGTGCAGCGAAAATAAAATCCTATTTTCCACACACACACACACACACACACACACACACACACTTTCTTGCAATTTTGTGTTCAGACTCTCACGAGAACACTCATCCACACAGGCTCCTAGGGCTAGCATTTAGCTGAAGAACATGCCCTCGAATCCGCTGCCTCTCGCTCTCCTCTTCTTGCTGACATTCCTAAGGTGGGAGAGACATTTTATACTTCACCGGCCGTAGATTAATGTCATTGATATTATTCGTCAGGGAAGAACGTGACGGACGCGCACAAAGCTTAAAGCAGACTCAGGGTAGTAACAAGCAGATCGTTTCCCTTGTTTGTAGTCCTACAAGTATTAATATTCACCGATTCCTATGGCGTACTCTCAGCTAAATAAAATCGCCTGGCGTTACCTGGATAATAGTTGTCCTGACCAAGAGACAGTTAACCCTATCATTTCAATGATCTAATATTCCATATCATTCTTGCCATCACCCAATGATTTTGTTCACCTCAGATGAAACTTTTCGAACGAAAGGAGCTACGTCTAACCTCTGTATCACTTTATCTCCGGGTACCGTCTTCCAAGCTGATTAAAATAATCTGAAAGTAACATGAGCAAAAGAAAAACACATCATCGAACTACAGAATGAAAGATGTTCCATAAATACCACTTCAGTTGACTGAGAAGGTTCAGAGCAAAAGGTAAATTGAGGGAAGATGTGTTAAAAGTAATATATATTAATAGAGAGAGAGAGAGAGAGAGAGAGAGAGATCAGACTCTTAACATTGCACGTCCTTGAATACACGTTTGGTCTGTCACATTGAGAAATGGAATGATATTATCGGAGTTGCCTGCCCCACCGTTGGACTGATCTCTCTTCCTCTCAAATAATGGGACACTTTTCTAAACACTTTCCCACATGTTACGTTGAATAGAAGAAAGAGTATCGGTAACGCCATGCAATCTGATATCACAGATGAAGACACCCTTTTTTAAACTAAGCAGTCAACTGAAAGGCTCTGCCCCCCCAGTTATTACGAAACGCAGTTTTGTGTGCATCATCTGGCCTGTGAGGTGGAGCCAAGTATCTTTTAGTACTATTCAGATAAGCTTAAGTCATACCTGTGTATACGCGGAGTGGGGAGACGCAAGTGTGATGCGGGACGAGGCCGCTCCTGGAATGAGTGTAGCCGTTTGGTTGCGGGACAGGTGGTATCGCACGACCTTGACTACACGACCACAGAACACCATGAAAATGGAGAGTCAGACCAGGAATAATAAGGCAGGAAGCGAGGGCAGGTACCGTGAGTGAGGGAGTCAGGGAAGGGTGTAAGGGGACAAGTTAAAGGGACAGACAATAATACGTAAGGGAGTCAACGGAGGAAGGATGGGGACGATGAGAAAAGAGAGAGAGAGAGAGAGAGAGAGAGAGAGAGAGAGAGAGAGAGAGAGAGGATATGAGAAGGGTGAAAAGTGGATGCACATGCGACTGAAAGAGGTTGAGGTAAACGATGTACATGGAGGGAGAATATGCGGAGGAAAGTCAGGGGAAAAGGAGGAGAAGGGCAAGGTAAAGGGAGACAGAATACACGAAACGAGAGTACTAGTAGATGACTAAAATGAAAATATGACGTGGAAGATTATGTAACGGTGGAGAAAGTAAGGACCATTTTATTATAACTGACAGCTCAAAGGTACAACAAGATGCTGTCTGATCAAATTCTACGGTTTCAGGTGATAAGCAAGTGATTGTCCAAAATCAAGATCTTGCTTACACTTTTGATAACTGTTTTAATTATATGGCCGTAAGACAATGATATGAAAATGAAATGAGACGACTCCAAAGAGGTACAGACAGATGTGGGAGCGAAGTTCAAAGCAATGGACCTTCGTTAGGAATAAGGAATTGGAAAGATGAGATCGCATTTTTTTTCTTTTTAATTATGCTAAGTAGAAGGAAGGAGAATAGCTCAGTAACTAAATCTATATGACAAAAAGATAGAATGAGGCGGAAAATAATATTAATGTGAACTCAGAGAAGAAATATCACAATATAACAAGAAGAATTAGAGGATGAGGAAATATTGTTCACAAGATAACGATAAACAAGCATGGAGGAAGAAATGGCTGGCTGCAAACATGTATGGAAGGCATGACGGAAGTGAATACTACGGTGAAATATCCAAGAAAAGGGGAAGAGAGACTACAAAGGAAAACAGTGAGTAGCGAGATGAGTGAGGCCACACGGTTGGCGACGGAGAGAGAATAGCGAGTGAACAAAGCAAGTGAAAACAAAAAACTACTGTGACCTTCAGTGGTTTGTATAGATTTGGATATTCTCTGTCCCGCGCAACTGTTGCATATTTTTCTTTCGGTTGTGTAACATAAAGTGTTATTCCACATTACCTACACTCATAACATAACCAGTTCCTTTTTCCCCAGGCTAATACTATCACCCCAGTGTTGTGTGAGAAAGGCTTAGCATATATTCTGCACGGACAATAGTTGTTAGCGACAAACTAATAACACGTACGAATTTGAGCCTCAGGGAACAAACTAGTCTATCCATATCTACAGTACGGCGGGAAACATTAAAAGCAAATATTTATATACTGGCTAGGAATGGTGTGTACCAACAACGATCACTTAATTGGAAAAAGCGTCGTTCGGAGACAAAGCGTCGCCTATTATTTCACCACCTTTACTGCTCACTATCCTCAACTGATATTCAATGATACGGTGTGGCAATGAGTAAAGTGAGACATGCCCAAAGTGTTAAACAGAAGTGGTGAAATACTCGAAGAATTTTAATTTCTGACTGTAAAGCAGGCATTAAAATACAGTATATCCGGCCATATTCTCTCTCTCTCTCTCTCTCTCTCTCTCTCTCTCTCTCTCTCTCTCTCTCTCTCTCTCTCTCTCCAGACTCTGAAAATGAGTGTTAGACCTGCAGCAAACGGCGCTTATGACACCGATCTGTTTCTAAATCACGTCGTCTGTATAAGTTGATGCGGATTCATCACACTGAACTTCAACCTACATGGAGTACAAAGCAGAGGAAGCGGCTGGACTTCTGTTGCCGACTTTATCTCACACAATACTGAAGCACTTAGAATGAACGTGACATTCTCTTACTCACTGATTATGCCTCGGACAAAACCTATTTTTCTCACGGTCTTCCTACCCTCATGTAAATTTTATGGTAGTATACTTAAACTTGCAATTGAAAAGTGAAATGCAGGCCCAAAAACTTTAACGACGATTTCTTCAGTACTTGAGAAAGATGGAACTTAATCGGACTTCCTATGTGGTTTCTAACTGCATTCTGTAGTATGGGATCCAGGCTGACCGTACCTAATAACCACAGGCGTTCCATAAATGACCACCTAGCATATGACTTTTGCTCTCCACATTGTTATTTAAGATTTAGAATACGACCTTAAGAAATTACGCAGTTATCTTGAATCCACTAGCGTATGTTTTGCTTTCTATTGCTACTACCAGACGATTTTACTCACATGAAATACATCTCATTTGGTAGGGGTTTAAGCGGCTGTGTCTCTTCACCGATGCATGAAATTGTTTGACGCTATGTTATGCATTCTCCATCTGTGTTTACTCCTTTGTTCTCCCATTCTAGCTTCCTGAAAATGCTTTCAAGACATGCTAGAAATAATTTTTTTGAAAATGGTATCTCTCTGCCGCACAGCTTTCTCAGTCTTATTTTTTCTGAGCCTTTATGTAACCCAACTGTAGAAGCTCCTTCGTAGCATACGTTTTTGAGTAGTTTGACAATGTTCTCATTTACTCCTTGTTTGGACAAAAATTTTACAGATGTTATTGCGCCACTGAGTCAAAAGCCTTTTCGTAAGCGATAAAACCTAAGCATAATGGTGTTATTCTATTCTGTAGCTTTCTTAATTAGCTGATTCGGTGAGTAGGTGATCAGTAGTCGAATACCAGCTAAGGAATCCTGCCTGTTCTCGAGGCTGGTTTTCTTCTAAATTTGTTGTTTTTCTGTTCGTAAGGACTTTAGTGACGAGACTATTAATAATAGATAATAAGCTTATAAGTCGATAATTACTTAGATCTTTTGATTCGCCTCTCGTCAATCAAAATAACTTTCATGTTTTAGGAGTTTTCTTCTTTATACACTGAGTAAATAAATGGGCAAGCCGGTTTTGAACTTTTGCTCCTGCTTCCGAAGTTAAATCTGTTACTGTTCCATCTTCTCCTGGGACCTTTCCTCTTATTTATATTTTTAAGAGAAAAATTTACTTCATCTGGTGATACGTCTGGTATTTCACTTGTGTCAACTGAAGGGTTACCTACCAGTGCTATTGTCTTTGATACATATAGTTCTTTGTAAAATTCTTCAGCTATTTTAACCATCTTCTCTCTGCACTGAATGACTTCACCATTTTTTCTTTCAGTGATTTATTTTGTTGCCTTCCAAGCGTCATTTTACTTCGAGCCTGTTTCAGACACTTTCCTTTGTTGGTTTCTTTGATCTGATCCATGTTTCTCTTTCACTTCTCTTCTCTTTGCCTTTGTTGATAAGCTTATTTAAGTCTGGTCTCTCTGTTTCATCTTTATTTGTTTCTACTTTCACCTCCTTTCTTCTTTTCATGAACTCGAGGGTCGTTTTTGAATACTTGTTGGCTTTGGTTGTATTAGCGTTCACTACCACCTCCGCCGATTCCCTTAATACTTTTGTTAATATATCATTATACTCATCAGTATCGCACTCATTATAACTTAGAGCCTAAAAGTTGCTCTTTACTTCTAACCGAAAGGCAGCTTTATTTTCGGCTACTTCTGTTAGGAATACCTTGTTGTTTTTAATCAGCTTATTTCTTTCCTTTCTGAGGCTGAATCAGGCTATGCAAGCTACTATTCTGTGATCACTTCGAAAATTTACTTTATTACCCATCCCCGCCCCGGAGGGGCTCGAGAACGGGTACTGTTTTCACTCGGTTTCTCTGTTTGTTTGTTTGTGTGTCTGTCTGTTAACAACTTTACGCGAAAACTACTGGTGCGATTTTGACTAAGATTACTGGGATGATGGGCCATGACCTTCTGATTACCTGATTAAGTTTTGGGCCAAATTGGACCAGACTGTAGGCCAAATAAATTAATTAATTAATTAATTAATTAATTAATTAACTCTTTTTTCGTCATAACTCCTTTCAAATTCGCCATATGGACATGAAACCAAAACCTAAAGGTTCATCTTTCAAATCTGCATCCTATAACATGCCTAATTACATCAGGGGGGTCATCCCCCACTTAGCGGTAGGGGGGTCAATGCCAGGTGGGTCGGGCCTAAAGTGTCAAATGGGCATAAAATCGTCAGTTTTCACCCGATTTACTCCAAATTCGATATATGACATATTTGACTACATATCCTGTTGTGTTTATACGTCACCACTAAAATGACTGCCGGGGACGGGTTTGCTGTGCCTTGGCACCGCTTCTTGTTGATAACTGTGACATTAGTGACCGTGTTGTTCGTATCTGTTATAACAAAAAGCTGTGCCAAGGCACAGCAAACCCGTCCTCGGCAGTCATTTTAGTGCTGACGTATAAACACAACAGGATATCTAGTCAAAAATGTCACATATCAAATTTGGAGTAAGTCGTGTGAAAATTGACGGTTTTATGCCGATTTGAAGCTTTAGGCCCGATCCACCTATCACTGACCCCTCTACTGCTAACTGGGGAGTGACCCCCTTGATGTATTGATGTAATGAGGCATATAAGGGGATGTAAAATTGAAAGACGCACTTTTAGGTTTTGATTTCATGTCGATAGGACAAATCTGAAAGGAGTTATGGCGAAAAAACGATTTTCTTTACTTTTTTTTTTGGAGGGGGGGGTGGCTACAGCCCGTCATCTCTGTAACTGTAGTCAAAATCGCACCAGTAGTTTTCGTGTAAAGCTGTTAACAGACAGACAAACAGACAAACCGATTGAAAATAATACCCGACCCCGAGCCCCTCCGGGGCGGGCATGGGTAATGAAGTCGATTTCGTTCTTTGTTTCTCCATTTCGGCTTCTCCAGGTCCATTTCCTCCCTTTTCTTTTGTGGAAGAATGTATTCATTACTCTCATTATGCTTTTCAAAAACATTTACCACCATTTCACATCTGTCATTCCTCTCACCTGCTCCGAATTTTCCCATATATGCTTCTCCATTTTTCAAATTGCCAACCTTTGCACTGAAGTCTTCCATGACCAGAGAATATCTGTCCTTTTCCCCTTCCATAATCTGGGAGATGTTATATAATGTTTCTCTCTCTCCTGAGCTTAAAGAGGTGGATGCATATACCGGTATTATTTTTAGGGTGTAACTTTGGCATATTTTAATTATGATCCATGCTACTTTCTCAGACACAATGCTGAATTTCACAAACGTACTCTGCCAGATTTCTGTTAATTAGGAATCCAACACCATTGACTCTTTCATTCTGCCTCACACACACACACACACACACACTGTAGAGGGATTCAACCGAGTAGGACGTGCGACATCGGCGCTCCGTACCGAACCAACACGGCCAGTGCCATTACCTAAATTAGTATCTTTGCATGAGTCAAGCTCTGTACTAGGTTAGACTAAATGATTTTTCATTATTAAAAGGAAAAAAATAATAAGTTTAAACAAGACTTGTTCAAACAGGAAAGAAAAACAAGACGAAAGAATATGCTGAGTCATCTGATGTTTGTTTAGACTACAACAACACGGGGATTGTAAGTATATACTTTGCACTTTTAGTATTGCAAAATGGATACATACTTTAGTAAAGCAAATTTGGAAAAGAAAAGGGATAAAAGTAAAAAGCAAAATGATGATTTCTACCAAGAACTGGTTGAAGTGGAGACTCACAATAGACTGGTTGAACGTGTAAACAAACTAGAAATGGCTTTCAAAAATGAAATTGATGAAATAAAGAAGCAGATGCACTTGCAAAAGGAAGAAATAGAAAAACTAGGAAGGGAGGCCAATAAGAAAGACACAACCATCAGTGAACTAACAGTGGAATTGAGTACACTTAGGAAGAAAATGAGTGAAATGGCAAGTACAGTAGTCAATCACGAGAGTGTTCTGGAAGAGTTAAAAAATGACACAGAGACAATTAGGCAAGTAAACAGTCTTATTGACCAGAGCAGTGATATTGAGGAGAAGATAACACAGGTGAATGAAGCTGTGCAAAGCTACAAAAATGATGTGGAAACCACGTATGCTGAAATGGTGAAAGTAAAGAAAGACTTAGAAACAAGGGTGGAGGATAAAAGCATTAAAAAGGAAGTGAAAAGAATAATCCAAAACAATCCAAAGTTAGTCAGAGATTCAGCAGATATAAACAAATCTATAGTAATCACTGGTATAGAAGAGGAAGAAGTAAAAAACAAGATCACAAGAGACAAAAAGGAGATGGCAAATGTAATGGGCTTACTGAAGGAAGTATCAGAGGAAATCTGTAGTAAAGACATAGAGGAACACAAAAGGTTAGGGAAATATGAGAAAAGCAAGACAAGACCTCTAAAGGTGACTTTCCAGAGTGTAAACACTGTGGAAGAGATACTAAAAAATGCAAAGAATCTTATGGAAAAAGAGGAGTTCAAAAATGTATGGATAAAAAGATGCCTAACACAAGAGGAACTGGAATTACTGAAAGAGAAAAGGGAGGAAGCAAAAACAAAAAATGAGGGAAGATCAGAAGAGGAGAAGAAGAAATTTTTTTACAAAGTAATAGGATTGCAGGTACGAAAGTGGTACACAAACAGGATGGAATAAAAAGGAGGAAGGTAGCAGAACCATGTCATGACAAGTATATAAACAAGATGATAAAGTTGATGTACTCAAATGTGGATGGAATGGTATCTAAATTACTAGAGATGAATGATTATGTCAGAGAAAATGAACCACAAATAATATGCCTAACTGAAACAAAATTAACACCAAGGATATCCAATGACATACTAAACTTAGAGGAATACAATATATGGAGAAGAGACAGAAATTTAAAAAAAAGGAGGAGGAATTATAATATTAACTAAGAAAAATCTAAAAGTCAATGAAATAAAACTAGATATACCATCACAAGTAGAACTCATTGCAGTGGAGATCAACACATCTGAAGGTAAAGTAATTGTAGCCAATTTGTACATGCCACCCAGATCAAACACATGGAAAAGAGATGAATATGAGGACCTGGCAGAGAGTACAATTCAGAGTTTAAGATCTTTACTACATAAAATGGAAGAGAAATCAGAAAGAATTATACTAACTGGGGATTTCAATACAAATATAAATTGGAATACTCTAGATATAATTAGCCAAGAAAGCTGTTGGGACCAAAAGCTCCTGGATCTCGTACAAGAGTTCTTCCTAATGCAACATGTGAGGGAAACCACCAGAAAAAGAGGACTTGATGTACCTTCAGTGCTAGATCTAATATTTACTAGGCAAGAAAATGATATTGACAGTTTAATATATCACCCTCCACTCGGCAAAACGATCATGCAGTACTAAATTATAACTTCACGATAGCATATGACATAGTAAACAGCAATGACAGTTACAAAAAGAGCCTAAACTATAAAAAGAGAAATTATCAAGACCTAAAGAAGTATTTATTAGAAGTTGATTGGGAAAATGAGCTTAGAGGACAAGATTTAAATGCTGTATATAAAAAATTCTGTGAATTTTATGAAATAGGAGTCCAGAAGTACATCCCACAGCACAAAGAAGCAGATAAGAAAATACAGAAATGATTCAATACAGAATGTAAAAAATCAAAAGAAAGAAGAGATTTGTTGTGGAATAGATACAGAAGACATAATAGTGAAAGGGCGTATAATAATTACAAACAGGGAAGAAACGATTATACAAGAATAAGGAGGGAAGCCCAAAAACAGTTTGAGGAGGATATAATAAATAAAAGTGGTGATCAACCAAAGCTGTTTTACAGCTATATCAGAAGCAAAACCAAAGTAAAAGATCAATTACGGACGAGTGAATCACTTATACACAAGAGAAGGATATTTGTGAAGCACTAAATAAGAATTTCCAATAAGTTTTTACAGAAGAAAAAAATTTTGAGAGAGACTATGTGGAACATGCATGTCCATACATACTACCAGATATACAAATATCAGAAAAAGTTATACAGCAGGAGTTAAGTAAATTAGACAGAGGAAAAGCAAGTGGTCCTGATGAAATTTCATGTTGGGTACTACGAGAATGTGCAAAGGAGTTAAGTAAACCATTATTTTTAATTTTCAAGAAATCCTTGGGTCAAGGTAAACTACCTGATATTTGGAAAAAAAACAAATATTGTCCCCTTATTCAAGAAAGGAAATAGACAAAATCCACTCACCTACCGACCAGTATCACTGACCAGTGTTGTAAGCAAGGTATTAGAAAAGCTTATAAGAAAAGCTTGGGTAAATCATCTAGAAGAACACAGTATGATAACGGAAAGACAGTTTGGTTTCAGAAAAGGAAAATCATGTGTTACTAATCTGTTGAGCTACTATGACAGAGTAACAAACACAATACAGGAAAGGGAAGGATGGGTGGACAGTATCTATTTAGATTTCAAGAAAGCTTTTGACACAGTACCACACCAAAGACTTTTATGGAAACTGTACCATCAAGGAGGAATTCGAGGCAAACTGTTTTGTTGGATGCAAGACTTTCTCATAAAAAGAGAAATGAGAACAGTACTAAGAGGAAACTACTCATCCTGGAAAGAAGTGACTAGTGGAGTACCACAGGGTTCAGTGCTGGCACCAATCATGTTTTTAGTGTATATAAATGATATAAACAGTAACACTGGAAATGAGAGCTATCTGAATATGTTTGCAGATGATGCAAAAATACAAAGGAGAATTACTAACACAGAGTCTTGTAAAGAGCTACAAGAAGAATTAAATAAACTTCATGAATGGAGTAGTACATGGCAAATGGAATTCAATGTGGACAAGTGTCATGTAATCAAGTTTGGTAAAAGTGGAAAAAGACCTGATTGGGATTATAAGTTAGGAAATAAAACCCTATACACATCAGAAAGAGAGAAAGACCTAGGTGTGATCATCAATAACAGACTATCTCCGGCTGACCACATCAGTGAGAAGGTACGGAACATGTATACACTGCTTGCAAATATGAGAATAGCATTCACATACATAAATGAAGACATGCTAAGAAGGATAATAACATCATTCATTAGACCAACCCTGGAATATGCATCAGTAATCTGGAGTCCTCATCTCAAAAAGCACATAGACAAGATTGAAAAAGTTCAAAGGGCCACTACAAGATGGATACCAAGCTTAAGGGACCTAAGCTACGAAGAAAGACTAAATAAACTGAATCTACCAACACTACAGGAGCGAAGGAAAGAGGTGACATGATAATGCTATATAAGAGCATATCAGGGAAGGAGAAAATAGACATAAATGATTACTTAACACATGGAGAAGCATCAGCAAGAGAACACTGCAAAAAACTGCATAAGAAGAGAGGTGATAAAGACGTAAGGAAATTCAGTTTCCCAAACAGAGCAATTGTTCAATGGAATGCACTACCGAATGAAATAGTGTGTGCCAAAATAATTCACAAATTTAAGGATATGTACGATAAATATGGTTTAAGACACGGGACAGTACGAGCTTGACTCATTCCTGTAAAGATACAATTAGGTAAGAACAATTAGGTGAGGTAAGAACACACACACACACACACACACACACACACACACACACACACACACACACACACACACACACACGCACGCACGCACGCACACACACACACACACACACACACACACACACACACACACACACACACACACACACACACATTTTATTATGAGCAAGCGAACAAGCATAGCGAAGCGATGATTACAATCGACTGAGGAATAAGCACCCCGACACGATCCGGCCTGGTCCGACACGCCACGGGCCGACTTCGATGGTTTTCGGAGGTTAATAACTTTTCTGTGTGAGATAGAGAAGAGATTCTTTCTGTAGGCATGCGAAATATATTCATCTTGTGCAGTGTTTGTGATAAGTGGGTGCATAAGGGATGTGGTGGCATTAGAGGTTGACTGTGATATAATGCTGATTTCACGTGTGCAGTGTGTCGGGGAGAGCATGTGGAGATTGTCGGGTATGATAGGACTGATCTGTGAGTGTGTGGAAGAGTTTTGTTACTTGGCAGACATGTTGTTCTAGCTCTGTGCCTAGAGTGAAGAGTGGTTGGAAGAAGTCCATGGAGCCGTTGTCTCTCCTGATATTGAGAGGGCTCTCCCTCCGTGCTAAAGGATCTCTGTATGCAGTATGTCTCAGGAGTGTAATGTTGTATGGCAGTGAGACCTGTGCAGTAAAGGAAGCGGATATTCACAGACTCAAACATACAGAAATGACAATGATTAAGTAGATGTACAGTATGTCCTTGAATGTGAAGCCTGGGGGTGCTAGGTTTACGATGGAAGAGTTAAGAGGAAGGATGAGACTGGAGTGTATTGGTGCTGTGACAAAGGACAGATAAATTGAGATGGTTTGGGTATGTGGAGAGGATGAGGGATGACAGTTTAGGGCAGTAAGTGAGAAGTGTGAACGCTGTGGGTAGGGCTGCGAGAGGCAGACGAAAACCACCTGGGACGAGGTCATACAGTGTTAAATCAGGGATAAGGGACTGATTAGGGAGGTTGCCAGAGATCAAGCACCATGGAGAAACGCCATTAGGTGGCCAAGACCGACGCATGCAACCAATTTAGAACCTTTATAAATGTAAACGAAAATAAAAATTATTTGTGTGTGTGTGTGTGTGTGTGTGTGTGTGTGTGTGTGTGTGTGTGTGTGTGTGTGTGTGTGTGTGTTTTACTGACAGATGGCTAATATTTTTTAATAACATAATGCAGAAGAATAGGTGATGACAAGCTACCACTGTACAAAAGTACTGATATGAGAAATTGAAATGAGGCCTTCATTATGGGATTCTTCCACAGAAGACTACAAGAACAGAATAAAGGGACTAATCCACAATTTACGATATTTGAATGACCTCAGTTACCAGATAAACACAGCTCCCTTCCTCACGTCCTTCGTCATGAATAGGCACTCGTGCGAAAAGGGCCTTATGCACCTTGGCCCTTGACACTCTTGCACATATAGGAGCCTTGGCTGCTTCTGTCCTTAAGTTCTATTATTACAAGAATTTACCCTGACATCGAGTCGTTCACATGGAAAGAACATCGTCGTAGAAAACTCGTGTGTTATGCAAAACTTTGTACAGTAATAGGATTTGTGATTATTCTGTTTCAGCTGCTGAAGCATCAGTCTGTTATCCCTCCTTGAAGGCACGAGTGGAACTTGTGGATGTCATGTGTGATGGTATTCTCGAATATATTTCATTTATGGAATGTTAGACATTTTGGAGAGAGCAGAAATGAGAGTAAACAACTATGTTCGAGTGTGTTCTTCATGTGCTGTGGTCATTTGCAAGAGCATGTTTGTGCTAATTAAGCTTTCATCATCAACACTTTCATTATAAAAAACAAAAAGAGATCAAATTTGAAGTAACTGGATGAGAAACTTTGTATGGGTTTTTCTATAACAGAACGACACATTAAGAACCTGTGTTTTCCAAACAGCCACAAATTTTTCATCATTTTCCAGTGAAAATATAAAATTTTTCTGGGAGAGCGTTTTTGTTTATATTGTTACATAGCCTATGATTTCATCATCCTTTGTGTAATTTTAACGCACAGTTGCTGCATGTTTGATCACGAGCGTGTTCTGCCTCAGTCCCCCCCTTCTACCGTTATAGTAGAGTAAGTCGTTCTCTCTGTTATTCAGAGCGGGATTTTCATCTCTTTGTCCCCATGGCTTCATTTGCGCGTCCTTCTTACAAGTTGTATCAAGCTCTGCTGGCCCCTATATAATGAGCTCAGTCTCTGCATCATGGCCACTTAGATCTGCTCCTCATTTTGTTCACATCTCTGTCCTCCCCTGTACAGATATTATTATTGTGAGTGCTCAAGAAATCTCCAAACATCTAGCAGCTGTGTGTAATTTTAGTGTGAGTGTTGTTGCATTTTTTCTTGTACTGTGTAGCATAGGGTTGGTTCTTGTGCCTGGTGGGGTTTTTGATTGATGTTGGGTTTTATGTCAGTCATTTTTGATAATAGTTTGTATCTGTAATAATTTATCTGGCATTCACTGAGTATTATCTGGTATCTCATTTTATCAGGGCTGACTTAGATAAATTTACTCTTGCTAATTTCGTGTTAATAGAGGCTATTGCAGTTAACCATATATTTAACCTGTTTTTTGCCATTACATTATCCTTATGAGTCCTGAATGTTTTGTTGTTAGTTTGTGCATTAAACTTTAACTTGTAATTTTACCTAACTCTTTTGTTTTGAACCTGGAACTTTACGGGACAGTAGTGACTCTTAGTATTCTCACTTAATGTGTACATTATCTTTCTCTGTTCCGTAACAATATATATACATTACCTCCTCCAACTGGAGGGGGTTATGTATTCACCTATGTTTGTCTGTTCACACGATGTTTCCAAAGTTCTCAATGAATTTCAATAAAATTTTGTGGAAAGGTGGGCCACATGCCAAGAAAGCTATGTTTGAATTTTTGGGAGTATCCGGATCCGGATCCCGCATTGAAGGAGATATGCGATTTCTGAGTCCTTTCTAGTTACAGAATGTTTCAATGAAAAATTTTATTTTACTCTGGTCTCACATTACAGATGTTGTTATGTATATCCAGTTCATAACCTTTCTCAAATAAAACCGACTGAATTTATGTTGTGGGGAAAAAACATTATTTTGAGAAATCATCCCATGTGTAGTAAAGAAATGCTTCTCACTGCATGCACTGAAAGTAATTTTTATTCCATAATATTCCATGAACACTAAAAAATTCAATATGTTACTTTAAAAACAAGATACTGTACACCTAGCAACTGTGATTCCTTTCACCATTTGTCAGTAAAAAAAAAAAAAAACTATGCCATGCTGACACTTATCATGACAAATATTTAATAAGTGAGCCGCAAGAGTTCAACAAGCTGAATAATGCGTCGTGAAGTAAAAACGATTGAGGAGCACTGCTGCATAGTGTTGAAAACTGGATGGTGAGAGAAGAGGATAAAAGGAAACTGAAACACATAAAAGCGATTTGAGCATCAGTGAGTGAAAGAGCAGAGCAGTGTATTCCGAGAGATATTTGGCATAAAAGATATTAGAGCTGATGTAAACGGACAGGCTAAGATGGTTCTGTCATGCTGTGGGGGAGGGGAAGGGTGACTGAAAAAAAAAAAAAAGTCAAAGTTATAAATATAGAGGGGAAAAAACCCTTGAGTCATACCAAGTAAGACATGGGATTGAGCCCTGCGTTGAGAACCCGAGAAAAGAGGGAATAGGTAGGGATATGGGTCGAGAAATTGACACATAGAGAGCTGCCATCAAATGAAGAAGACCTACCTATAGGCACTAGAACGGTCAGTGATCTCTAAACGCAGAGTAAACTCAAATTTTACCGAAACTGTAAAAGAAAATAAACAATAAGAATATCATATAAATGTTTCTTGTATCTGACGGATATGAATATTGAAGTGCCAGATGATACATATGGCGTGACAGGGCGATCATCATTAGTATCCTAATCCAGTCCACACAGCACAAAGTTAAGCGTTTCTTTCAGTCTGAAACCGAACAACTTTGGCTAATGGAGAGAAGGTCTACTAGCAATTAGCTCAAAAGCACCTTTCACACATACACAGTTGCCACATCAAACAACTTTTATGGCCTTTCATGCCTTCTCTTACCTTCAAATTTGCTCACATACTTTATACGTATTGCATCACCAGACCTTTTTTTTTTTTTTTTTTTTTTTTTGCAAGAAAGAAGAAACCAAAGACCAGGAGCCCGAGAGAGTGTTCCCTCAAAAAAAAAAAAAAAAAAAAGTCAAATTCAAGATCCGTTCATTTCGAGATGCCTGGACACACTCGGTTTGAAAGACTAGAGATCATATATGAAATACAGACAGAGGGAGACAGTTCCGGAGTTAACCTGATGCATACATGACGGACTGGGAGCATCAGTTAACTGTTGCATTAGAGAGTTCGACAGAAAACGGATGACAGTTTGTTGCTAGATTGGTGCTACGCGCCTGATGTAGTGGTTGGGAGATGCAAGCAGACAGTTCGGAGAAGCAGTGACCACTGAACTAGCGACAGAAAAGAAAAAAAGATGCAACAGCGCGGCAAAGAGACAAAGGTTGAAGGGAGCCAGTAAGAGGAGGAGAGTTAATGAGACGAAAGGCCTTTAACTCCGTCTTGTTGAGAAGAGCTGTATGTGTGGGGCCTGCCCACACATAAGAGTTGTACTCTACAAATTGTTGAATAAAATCCTGGTATAAAACCAGCAACTGTGCAGGAATAAAGAAGACACGGAGTCGGCTTAGCACACCTAATCTCTTGGAACTGATTTTATAGGAGAGGTAATATGATCTTTCTAAGATAAATCCCGAGAGAATGGAACCCCAGGTATGTTTAAAAATGATGCAGGATTTACTGTAGTTAAATATTCTCACAAATTAGAGGGTACTCCTGCAGAAGATTTTGTCGGGTTGTTGTCGTAGGTGGGGGCGCTCACCATCCACTCACTCGATGTAGTGCTGCTGTCGGGTGTCTGCCCTTTCCTCTCGTCCATCCTTCTTTCCTTCCATCCTCTTCTGTCTTCCTTTCCTTCATTCTTTCCTTGCCCTTCTGTCTACGGGTAACTTTACACTCCCTCTTCTGTCTTTCTTTCCTTCATTCTTTACTCTTCCTTCTTCCTGTGGGTGACTCTACACTGAGTGACAAGCCAAATGGTTTTCTGTACACCAGGAAACCATTTAATAAGCTGGGTGGTAATCATATAACCAAATTTTGGCACCTGGTGGTTTAATGGGTAATTATTGCACTCCAATCGGATTAAGCCGGTGAAGGTTTATATCCAAGGAATGGTTGGGGTTGATTGCTCATGTGATGCCATTCAGAGATGAGTGAGGCTGGTCACTCCTATCTTAAATGTCGGGACCAACTGCCTAGCCCCGGGCTCCTACGCTCCTCATGGGGCAATGTAGGATTGGATGATGGATGGATGGATGAAAGACGTACTGTAAGAACTGAGTTTTTGATACATTAAAAAGAACAGTATTATTTTTACCCTAATCGGAGACAAAGAACCAAGTCAGACATAAGGTGTGTCATAGCCTCCCCCCTTGTTTGATAAAGTAACTGCTGAGACGGATGCTGCCGGAAGTGAATTGAAAGGTAATGGGTGGGGTCATCACCTTATGAGTGGAAAAGTTTAGATGTACAGCTTAGAAGGTCATTGATGAAGAAGAGAGTCGGTGATAGGACAGAGCCTAGATGAACATCACCACTGATAACTCTAGGAGAAAAATGGTGGCCGTCTACAAAAGTAGCTATAGAACGACCTGACCCGAAGCAAGAGATGAAGGTATAGATAGAAGGACAGAACCTGTAAGAGTTTGGAAATTAAATATTTATGTCAGAATCGATCGAAAGCCATTGAGATGTCAAATGCAATGGCTAAGCTTTTGCCAAGGTCCCGAAAGAAGGATGACCAGAAGTTTGAAAGGTAGGTGAGAAAATTGACACTGGAGTGTCCCTGATGGAACCCATACTGACAATTTGAAAGAAAGTTGTGATAGGAAAGGTGCTTTAACTTTTTTTGTCAAGATATGACTCAAAATCTTTTGGAATACAGGATGTTAATGCAATTGGGGGATAGTTAGAGGGTTGGGAATGGTCACCCTACGTCGGGACAGAGTGAATGAGAGCAAACTTTCAGCAAGAAGGAAAGGTACAAGTTGATAGACAAAAGCGAAAGAGTTTACTCGGGCAGGGTTTAGGCACAGAAACACAGTTCTTGAGGACAACAGGAGGAACCCCATCAGGCCCATATTAGTGTTGAGGTCAGTGATGGCAGAAAATACATCAATCGAAGAAATTTAATTGTCAGCCATGAGGAAGTCAGAGGGGTGAAGTGATGGGGGAACAGCACCGGGATCATCTATGGTCGAATTGGAGGAGAAAGTCTGAGTGAAGAGTTCTGCATTAACTTAAGAAGAAATAGCTACAGATCCATTAGAGCAGAAGACAGGAGGGGAGGATGGTGAGGAAAAGTTGTTAGAAAGTTTTGATCAAGGTGCCAGGAGTGTGAAGAATGTAAGTTCGAGAGATCGGAGAATTTAGTACGAATGAAAATGTGTTTAGCAGAGCAAAGAACAGACTTAGGACGATGATATTCAGGGAAGGGTTTGCTCTGGTCCCAATTGTAGACCTTATCCTGGTTGTGGACCCCATTAGAACAAACATGATTAAGCCAAGTTTTTTTTTTGCATTAGTCACAAATGACGAGAAAGGAATGTATGCTTCCACGCCAAAGAGAATCGCCTCCATAATGTGCAAGGCACACTCAAATGGCTCCCGGCCATGCAAGCAATAATAATTCCAAGGAAAAATAAAGAATTACTGCCTGAGGACCTCACAATCAGCAGCTTCAAAGAGCTACAACCACCACATCTTGGGAAGGTATACAGGCCTTGCTGGAGTGATAGGAAAGGTTAAAGGTGATAAGGTTGTGATCGGAGGAGCCCAACGGAGAGAAAAGATTAACAGGGTAAGAAGAGGATTGATGTAAGGAAGAGGTCAGTTATGTTGGAACTCTCTCCAAGGCGGTCAGGGATATGGGTATGGTGCTGTACAAGCTGCTCTAGGTCATTAAGGATAGAATGAATATAGGCTTGTTCACTAGGTGGATCAGTGAAAGGAGATGAGAGCCAGAGGTGATGGTGAACATTGAAATCACCTAGAATTTAGATTTCAGAGAAAGGAGAAATTGATAGGATGTGTTCCATCTTAGAAGTAAGATGGTTGAAGAATTTTTCATAGTCAGTAGAATTAGAGGATAAGTAAACAGCACAGCTATAATATATCCGGTCATTCTCTGACTAAATATTATTTAGTCAGAGAATGACCGGATAGCCGAAGCCAGAGATTAGAGAATTCTGAAGATTCAAGTTCTGGAAGGTCAGAACAAGACATGTCGTTGCATACTTTACATATACACAACAGCCACCTTTGGCTTTCAAATGAATATACAGAATATAGGAGGATACAGAGAAGAGTTTACTATCAGTCCCCTCAGACAGCTGAGTCTCAGTGAGGAAGAGAAGGTGTAGTTTAGAGGAGAGGTGGTGTTCAACAGAGAGAAAGTTAGAGGAAAGGCCTACTCTCAGTGTTACTGAAACACTGAAAGTGTTAAGCAAGGGGGGATGGTCAAGTGCTAATCCCGAGGGCTGATGACATCTCTTCCTGTCATCATCTTTCCTTCCACCTTCGGAGTACCGTTCTGCTCGACTGATGCTACAGTCTACTCCCTTCACCTACATCCTACATCCACTCTCCTCATATGACCACACTGTCTAAGCACACTCTTCTAGTCTGTTATAAACAAACTTCCTTGTCTCATATCTTACGTGGATCACCAGTAAAGTTTCTTATCTGATCCAATCTATGTAGGCCACATATATTTCCCAACCGTATCATATCCACCGTCCGTACTCTTGAAATTTCACCCTCATACTATGAAAAACTTTATCACCTTACATTAACTTAAACCCCAACAAACTTTCATTCAATTTTCTTGCACTCTCCACATCCATTACCTCTGTTTAGCATCAAGGCTTTGATAGCATCAGCTACAACTTCCATTGCAATTTTGAGTTCCTTTTTCCATTCATTCAACAATTATCTATCCTTGTTCATTAGCAGATCACGCCGAGTTATCCTGTATTTCAAAGACCATCATTTTACTTCTCATACGCTGCTTTCAAAACAAGTCACTCAAAGACGTTCATAAAAATTTGAATCAACGTGCATAGAGCCCGTTCTTCATTAGCATGCAACAGTCATCTGTGGACATCAGCTTTCAGATACAGCAGCTTAAACAATTAATCACCATCTCCGACCCTTTCATAACGACATCCATGTACAGGCATGGGGACGTCACACACAATTATTTCACTCCATCACTGATACAAAATCACTCATTTAAACATCCACATACTCTTACATAGGCTCTGCTACAAGCAAAGAAATTCTTTACACGTCATTCATTTATTTTCTGCCCAGACCATACAAACCCAAAGTCTATCACAGGACTTCCAGCCCACTTCCTCTAGCCATTAGCTTTTTCCATATTTGTGTATGCCAAATGCTACGTACTTTCTTCCTCATGAATGACACTAACGTTCGTATGAAAAGGGCGACAACAGTTTTCTCTCCAGTGTAACACTCGATCTGATTACGCAAGTGTCAACTGTTGTCTAGGGTATGATTCATTTATAAATAATTTACATATCAGACGAGGTGACAATGTAGGATACAACATACCTGCTTTAGATAATAAACATACCAATGATTAAATAAAATGAGTTCAACAGAAACTAATCATTTGGCGTCCTAAATCAGTACAGCTCAAACACACTAATGTTCTGCAAGTAGGATTAGCCTAGGTTAGTGGTTATCTCTGGAGATGTGAGGAACATTTTAGAAATTTAGTGCTATTCCGTAACATTAGGCTAATCTTTATATCTGATGATGTGAGGAACATTTTGGAGATTTTAGCATGCCTGGTTTTAATTTTCTTTCTGTCTTACCTTAGGAATCAATTCTTGTCATTATTGTTATTGTGCATTGTTAATTTAAGTGCATTATTGGGTGAGAAAACGTGAGCTCTTTCCTAGGATTTGGAGTGTTCTGGTCCGCACTAGTAGTGGGAGATAGGGGGCTGGTATATTGTTGGAGCCTCCCTATTTGCTGGCAGTTAGCCAAGAGTGTCCCGGGCAGTTCAATTCGGTTGTGTTAAGCCGTGATTTTGTCGTCCATGACTAAGCCTGTCTTTGAAGATCGGTCTTCGGTGAGACCAAGATACATTGTTCACATGGACCACTAGGCTATGAAGTCCGACCAAGATGTTTACATTGAAACCAAGTTAAATCTTCTTAGCACCTGGACACTACTCCAGAGCAGTCTGGCTCCTCATGGTTAAGAAGGTGAAATGGCATGAAGTTAGTATTACATATTTATTATAAAGGATACTATGGTCTAGGTAAAATTTAAAAACAAGTATTTGAGCGGCTTTCCCACGTGTCAGTAAAGTACACCGAAATATTTTAGAGAAATGTCATTACTGTGTTGTGTAGCATTGTTAGCACAGCCCCATTTGGAAAGTGATACCGGTCTAGGGCTGGTGCTAATTTAGGAGTGTTGTAGGCCTAAGGCTAGTGCTGACTAGAGGAAGTGGATACTGAACTAGACCTTGTTTATTTCACGTTTTTACTTGCGCAGTTTTGTTCATTGATTTGAGGGAAGTGGTGCCTGAGGTGAAACCCAACTGAATGGTAGGGTGAAGAGTTATTTACCACACATTGTATGTACTGTTGACTCAACCAGATAGGATTATCGTGATAAAGGTGAATGGGAATTATTTTTTGTCTGACTTTTTTTTTGTTTTTTAATGCGGCAATCTTTCATGGAATGTGGCAGATATTTCATGTAAAGCTAACCTACCCTTTTCCACCAAATCATCAAATAACCTAAATTAATGCCATACCACGTTGAGTACACCGCTTCCCGTCCGATCAGCGAAGTTAAGCAACGTTGGGTCTGGTTAGTACTTGGATGGGTGACCGCCTGGGAACACCAGATGCTGTTGGCATCCCTACGTGTCAAGTGGGGTTGGTGGAGGATTAGTGCCCCTCCCTGTAAAACAATTAACTCTAAGCCGTTGGCCACCCCGTTTGGGATACATGGCGTCTGGCAAAGAATGAAAAAAAAAAAAATTTATCATAACCTTACCTACCCTGATATAACCAACTGGAACCCAAACTAACTCAATTCAACCTGTTCTAACCCAGCCTAACCGCACAAGAAACCTGTAAAAGAAGCATTTTTTTTTTTTTAATAACAGAACAGAGGAAGGAAAAACAAATAAATAAATAAAACTAATCCATACACCTGATTACTGGTGTCCTCTGTTCATAAAGTATCTGTAGGAGTTAAACTTGAACAGCTCTAGGTTGAAGTTTTGAGGGAAACAACTCTGGGGAAGCGAGTTCCAGAGAGATGCAGTTCGTGGAATGAAAGAATTCTGATAGGAAGAAGTTCTGCAAGATGGTAATGTGACAGACCAGTCATGAGCGCTACCAGATGCCCGTGTAGCACGAGGAAAGGCATGGAGAGGTGGCACAATGGACGCAACTTCATCTGAGCATTTGCTATAAAAATATCTGTAAAATAATGCAAGGGAGGCAACATTCCTTTTTAATTGTAGGGGAGGTAGTTTATTAGTAATAGCAGGATTATTAATAATTCTAACAGCTTTGTTCTGAATTTTGTCTAGTTGTTTTAACCCCTACACCGCGGGCATGTTTACCAATGTTTTGCGTGTCCCGCGGGGTTATTCGGGCCCCGACAGACTCTCAAAAAATATTTGCCAAAAATCAGTTATTAGTCCTAGAATATTAGAATTACATATGCTTATGGGACATACCTTCAGCTTTCTCCTGAAATGTTTGTTGAGCCTTCGTCGTTACCGTAGGACTTGTGGAGACCTCTGAAGTTGGGTAACGAAGTCTCCACTTTACACTTCCCGACAACCCGTAATATGATTACCACAGCCAGATTTTAACACTATAAACACTACTCTATGATTTTCAAGTAGTTTGGGATCCATACTCCAAAAAAAAACCCACTGTGAAAGCAATGGAAATTACGAGCATGTCTGACCATCGCACTTGCGCTAGTTCGCTCTTGGTACTCTGTCATTTATTATTCATAAAACCCCTCACACTTTATATTTCTATTACTATATCACACTTATATATATCTGGAGTCTTTCTCCATAAGTTTCCTTCAGTAGTATTAGTTTATTGTCACTGAAGTCATTCAATTTTTCATTCAGTAAAATACACAGAGAGCCACGGATTCACTTTCACTGTTATAACATAAAGTATTTGTACTCATATTCTTATATTACTAATTACTTACATTACTATTTACATTTTCTATTCTATTTTCAATATTTACCCTTCTATTTTACTTACACTATGTTATTCACTGTCACTTTCAGTAAGATAAAACTATAATACACTGTTCAATCATATGTACTGAACATCCATTGCTTTCACATGCTATTTACACATTATTTACACATTATTTCCACATTATTCTCCTTTCACACTTGCACTGTTAGAACTGCGTCTGGCTGTGGTAATCAAAGAAGCAGGTAACACAGAGGGGAACCTGGCACTCAGCGCACTGCCAAGAGGTGCGTTTGTGCTCAGGTGTGCGGCAGGTGGTATGTGCACACACCTGACACCTGCAGATCGCAGCCTTCCTTTTCCCTATGGAAGGCATTAGCTCCGGTCTGTGCCGATCCATATACGCCCTCTGCTCAAGTCGGTCGGGAAGTGTTACTGGATGGCGCCTTGGAGTTGCTGCTGTCACCCTACCATATCTTTCCAGCAGCTGCTGGACACAAGTCCTGGCGAACACCCTCAGGGAGAAGGACTTGGGTGGCTTGACCTTCATCTTGTACAGGATGAAGGCGTTCAGCAACGTCATATCTATGAGATGCAGAAAAACTTTCCTGTCCCACCTAGTATTCTTCCTGAGGCAGTCGATCTCACCAATCATCATGTCGGACTTGTCCACCAGCCGCATGTTGATATTGTAGTCCAACACAGCATCAGGTTTCATCAAAGGTTCGCCTGTCCTACGGTCGACCTTCCCACTGTCTGTCATCTCACCCTTATGTACGGTGGTGAGCATGTGCACGACCCTCTTGTCATGCCACCGTATTGCCAGCATCTTCTCAGACTTGCGTAGGTGCACGTCTCCTCGCTGCGAGGTTCCTGCCTCTGTGAATTTAGGGAAGTGGGCACGATTACTTTTGACAGTGCCGCAGGAGCCAATGCCGTGCTCAGAAAGGTATTTGGCAAGTTTCGGTGATGTATAGTAGTTGTCTGTATACAGCACATGATTCCCACCAAAATACTTTTCAAGGAGCACTTTCACTACACAGCCTGAGAAGCCAAGGGGGTGTGTTTTATTCAGATCGACAGTGCTGGCTGAATAAATGACGAAGTCAAGGATGTACCAGGTCTTACAGTCGCACAGTACAAAGAACTTAATTCCAAAGCAATGGCGTTTGCTTGGAATGTACTGAACAAACCGAAGACGTCCTCTGAACAAAACCAAGGATTCGTCAATGACAACCTTCTGAAAGGGGTGGAAGAATGACATAAACTTATCCTTCATTCTGCTCAGAATCTCCCGGATCTTCCAGAGTGGGTCGGTTTGAGAAGGTACATCGTTGTCGGCAAAGTGCAGGTTTCCCATCATATTCCGGAAGCGATCTCTGGCCATGTACTTATTGAGGGTGGGTGACGGTAGTAAGGGGTCCATGGACCAGTATTCTTCCAACTCATGCTTCATGGAGTGTGGCATGAGAAGCATGAGGGCAAAGAACACATACAGCTCCTGCACTCCCAGCATGGACCACTGTTGCATCTTGGCTGCACCTGTACCACTTGCAGCATGTTGTGATTCATACCTGTTGGTCTCATCACATATGTGCTGCATGACTTCGTCATCTAGGAAGGCCAAAAGGTAGTCCACACTCTCAGCATTATCGTCAATTTTGACATTTGGTAGCAGCGAACGTATACGAACCTCGTCTACGAATCAACAGTGAATTCCTACAAAATATCAAGATTGAAAAAAAAAAAAAAAAATACCTCTCACAACCAACAACACAACCAGCTCCTGACAATTCTCTCCAACCAGCCCCCTCCGTCTCCACGATCATCACGCTGATTTAGAAGTGATCACACGACGCCTTGCAAGTAGTTTAACAAAATATTGATACGATCTTGCAATTCCTACGACGAACCAACGAACTACAACCATCTACAATCAACTACAAGTAACAACTCTACGAGTCGTCTGTATAATCTTCTACACGCACCTACAAGTAGCGGCAGTCTTCATCCCACAACGAGTAAATCACAAGAGAAAAGGACCGAGAAGACATCGACAAAGAAAAACGGGACAAACAAACGAAGAGTGAGACACGACTCATAACCACCAGACCTCACCCTCCTCTCTCTGCTACATCCACCCAACTTCCACCGCTGACGCAGGAGTCAAGAGGTCTAGACGACGAAGCAAATACCAAGTCCATATTCACAACTCATCTTACTCATCTTCACTCAAGTTACTCATTGCTACTCATTCACTCACCACAGCTACCAGTGTGGGAAGCCGACGTCACCATGTGCTGAGATGACATCACAACGCGAGTCTGCCATGCCAAGCAATGTGTGACTGACACCAGGCACCTCTCACCCACTACTCATTACTCATTATTCACATAGCTCCTACTCATACTCATTTATTTTCACAGTTAAGTTGGAAATTCGACGTTCTATGCTGAGGTTTGCCTGGGACAGCTGTTAACCACCACAAGCACCAGGCCATGGAATTTCCTGAGTAATATCGTCCATCAACACACCACTAGAATTATCAAGAGATCTTCAATCAAACCTGTATTTTTCTTCCGAGATCGACTTTTGTATCGACACACCTCTACGATCTGTATCAAGTGGATAAAATTATACTTACTCATTTCTTCTCAGTGCTAAAATTAGCTATATTCAACTTTTTTTTTAACTTATTTCCATATATACACTCATACACTCACTATCTATCATTTATTTCAACTTATTTACTCATCTATTTTGTTAGGACATAAATAAACAAGAGGCGTATTTCATAACACCATATCTTAATGACAGGAATATTTTCGCCACCACCCACGTTAATACCAGATGACACACAATTTGCCACAACAACAGACTCACAATTAAGAGAGCACCAAGGCAACACACCAGATGACACACAAATTGCCACAACAACAGACTCACAATTAAGAGAGCCTCAAGGCAACCCACCCCTTGTACAAACCTCACCACACACTAAAGATCAAGAAACAAATATGGCAGTTTCAGATGATGAGTGGGAAACCCCCTCTGATGTAGAAAGTGCGGACTTTGCCGCTGCCTTGCGCACGTATGCCAATATACTTAACAGGGTTCACCGGTCCGGTCGTACCTATTCCATCATTCCCTCACACAACGATAAGCACGTCCAAGTTGAATTAACAGAGCAAACAGTAAAAATGAATCAGGAAACAAATACCGCTGATCTAACAACCACACCTCACGTGTTTGTGTATCACGAGGATAAAACTGCCCCAAAATTCTCTGGCACAGACAAAGATCGCATTGATGTCATTTCATTAGTCAGTCAGTGCGAACAAATGTTCATCAAGTGCCACATACTAGATGAACAAGAGAAAATTGCTATTTTTTCATCTTGCATAAGCCAGGAAAGATGTCCAGCGAGCAACTTGCTTCGCTCCGACAAGCTCCATCGTGCTAGGACATATGATGAATTTAAAACTGAATTTCTGAAGAAATTTTCTGGAGGTATGAACTTCTTGCCAGATATAATTCCATAATTACATAAAATTGTAGATCTTGTAAGGGAGCACACTACAAACCATGTGCTCAGTGAAATAACTGCTGATGTCTCCACAATCAAGAGAACATTATTAGTTACTTTGGAAAATTCTAATTGGATAACAGATGATGGAAAGATGTCCCCAGACCTCGTCGTGGACATCATTGGTTATGGCTGCCTTGTGTAAATTACCTGATAGGACCCTTAAGATCGCCAAGACGATCGCGCACACCCCAGGAATGTGCTTGCTAGACTAAATGAACGAGGTAGAGATGCAGTGCAGTAAAGCAGGTATGGTCGACACACATGCACATTCTGGTAGAATGAGGGTACTTGAGACAGTATCAGCTGTGAAAACATCTACACCGACCCCAAACAGAGAACAAAATCGATTGCGACCAGAAATCAGGCAGACCAAACAAGCAAACGTGACAAGTCCTCGTTCACAGACGCCTTCCTACAGGCAGTTTCATAAGTTTTCGCACAGCCCGAGCAGGTCTCGCGCCATAAACAACACTTCTTATGGGAAATCACCTCGTAGGTCACAGTCAAGGGATAGGTCCATTCTATGTCATTATTGTGCAAAACCAGGACACACAAGGTATGAATGCTTTATCAAGGCAAAAGAGGACAAACAAAAGACACAAGGATTTGGTCCTTACTGTAGGCATCATAGATACCAAGGGCACTGGACCAGTGATTGCAAAACAGTAGAAAAAATTGTGTCTATGTTCAAATCGGGGGAAGACCAAGTCATGACAAAAAACAAACAAACGTAAAGAAAAACAAGGCTAAACTTCACATAGGAGGCATGTTGGGAAATGAGTGTATCTTGATACCAGCTGTATGTGAGGATCAAAACGTTTCCTTATTTTTAGATACAGGCTCTCCAGTGAACTTAAGAACACATGAAGAACTAAATAGAATTCTTAAAAATAAAAAGAAAGTAACTTTTCTGGATGAAGCTGATTTAGATTTATACACAGTAGATGGACAAGAGATTACAGTGAAAGGTATGATAAGATTAAATATCATTTTCACAGAAACTACAAGATCATTCTCTGCATTTTTCTATATCGTTGAAAACTTAGCAATTAAAGCTCATATGTTACTGGGCTTAGATCCATGAGAGCTGAGAACATAACTATACTCCCACAAATGAATGGAATAGACTTTGATAATGAATTCATAGAGGAAATAACTTCAGAGCCCTCACCGATTGGTAGAAGAGAACCAAAAAGAATTGGTAATATTAAAGGCTTAAATAAACATACACAAACAGATGAGTGTATAGATCCACTCCCACCACCAACCCCATCCTCCAGAATTAGTGACCCAGATAACAGTACTGATTTATCAATTTTTCCAGCCCATCTCACTAATGATTTAGTTATACCACCTAATTCATACATGAAGGTTACCATAAAGAGCAAATTACGGAATAGTACTGTTCTTGTCTTAGAAGAATTATGTAAAGTAAAGGGATTGTCAGTAGAAAACGCATTATGTCATACGAACGACGAAGGGCAAACTCAGATATTCATAATTAATCACATGAATGGGGAGGTTCAGTTGAAAAAGGGAACTTGCATAGTTAATATTGAAAAATGTCCCGCCCCTGTGAAGGAAATAGTTATAGCTGGAGTAACAAGTGAGATAAAATCTACGGATAGAGAAAGAATAAAGAGAATTTAATTCACTCAGGTGAATTTGATGAAGAAAATGATTTGTTAACCCTGCTGGAAACACACAGGGACACCGTAGCATTGCCCGGAGAACAATTAGGGTGTACTAACTTGATTAATCACATGATTAATGTGCACCCAGAAACACCACCAATTTTCATACCAGCTTACCGCATACCACACTCCCAACGTACACTTGCAAATCAGTATGTCGATGAAATGTTAAAACTTGGAATTATTGAGCCTTCAGTCTCCCCGTGGAATGCCCCCTTATTCTTCGTGCCCAAACGAAATGGAGAAATGCGTGCGGTAGTAGATTACCGTAAACTAAATAATCACACAATCCCAGACAGATTTCCCATGCCATTGCTAAGCGATGTTCTACAGAATATTGGTCCTGAGAATAATATATTCTCGACCATCGATCTCCTAAACGGCTACTATCAGATTCCGGTATCTAAGGAGTCACGTAAATTCACTGCCTTTTCAACAAACAGAGGCCATTATCAATATACAAGAATGCCAATGGGACTGAGGACAGCCCCAGGCACATTCCAGCGTCTTATGAATTACGTATTGTCCGAATTTTAGGACAAGGAATATTTGTTTATCTTGACGATATTATAATCGCAACGAAGAATATTAAGGATCATCTCAGGAAATTAGACTTACTCTTACAAAAGCTTAGTGATGCTGGATTAAAAATTAAACTTTCTAAATGCAAATTTTTCTTTAAGGAAATAAATTTCTTAGGCCACAAATTAAGTTCTGATGGTATTCACACCACTGATGACAAAATACAGGCAGTGAGAAATTTTCCTGAACCCACTACAACTGACGAAGTTAGACAATTTTTAGGTCTGGCTGGGTACTATAGGTCATTCGTACCACAGTTCTCTCATATAGCCTTTCCTCTATTCCAACTACTCAAAAAAAATGCTGTATTCCAATGGGAAGAAGAACAAAAAAGTGCATTTAACAATCTAAAAATTAAACTAACAAATGCACTTTGTTTAACATATCCAGATTACACAAAATCATTTCTTATTTGTACAGACGCATCAGTTAACCCGCGGCGTCCTGTCGACGTACTTCCACGTCCTCACGTTATGTCACTGCCAATCCCGTTGATGTACTTCAACGTCCTGCAATTGCAAGGTTCATAATTTCCACAATTTTCAAAATTCGCGCGAGATTTTCGATTCGCCCACGTACCCAAGCCTCCCCTACCTGCCCCCAGGTGGGCAGTGTCCCAGACCCCGCGTGACCTGTGCTCGCCCTTGTCTCGGTCACTCACCTGTTAGCAGTGACCCAGGTCAGACATGGCGCGTAAAGGTCTCTCAGACGACGAAATACAATCCGCCCTGGATGCCTTCACTGGAGATAGTGATTCTCCACTCGATGATGATGTGGTGGATCGAGATTATGTGCAGCCTGAGGAGGAAATAACAAGCAGTGATTAGGAGGTCCCTTCGCCCCGGAAAAAGCGGTATGTCACGTATCGTAAGGCAAGGGAAGGCCAGCTTGCACCCAAAACACCTGCATGGACCTCTCTCCATCCCCTAGAGAGAGATTCTGATGAGGACGAAAATGAGGACGATGACGATGACGGCGGCTTAGGACGTGATGTTGCCTTGTGGTTGGGGAAGGAAAAAATTTCACCCCGAGGATCAGAAGGTGGGGCGAGAAGGCAAATAAAGTATGGCCTAGTGTTTTGTCTGGGGAAGGCAAAAGTTGTGTGGTGGGAGTGCGGGGTGAAAGGGAAGTGGTGTGGTGGGAGTGCGGGGTGAAAGGGAAGTGGTGTGAGGGAGGCAGCACGAGCACGTGGTGCACATAGGCCTAGGGGAGAGGAGGTGGAGCCACTCCCCAGCACGTCTTTCGCCATACAATATTCCCAAACTTCCTCCACACAGCCCCAGGATGTGGGGAAAGGAAGGAAAGGGAAGGGAAAGGGTAAAGGAAAAGGGAGAGGGAAGAGAAGTGCGAGTTATGAAAGGCGCCGCTCTTCACCTCCCCCACCACCACCAATGTTGCGTTGTGCCTTCAGCCATGTTTCAGAGAGTACCATAACTTCCTACACTATTGAAACTGTGTGGGATGGCGATATGACGCTCAGTATAATGGTAAGGCCAGTCAGTATGTGCCAAGTCTTAGATAAACTTGAAACGGGTGTAAAGTTTGCAGGAAAGTAATGTATAAGTTGAGAAATAGTGTAAGTTGAACGAAGTGATATGAAAACTACACCCACTGTATAAATCTGCGAAAATATGACGCTCAGTATAACACTCTGGTCAGTAAATATGTGATAGCAAGAATATAAAGTGGAAACGGGTGTAATGTTAGCATGAATAAAACGTATAAGTTGAAAAATAGTGTAAGTTGTAATAATTGATGTCACGAGTAGACCCACTGCGTAAATCTGCGAAAATATTACGCTCAGTAGAACATTCTGGTCAGTAAGTATGTGATAGAAATTATATAAAGTGGAATTTGTTGTAATGTTAGTAGTAAGGTAATTTATAAGTTGAATACTAGTGTAAGATGAAACAAATGATATCGCGATAACACTCACTGTGTAAGTACGCGCTAATATGACGCTCAGTTGAATCGTAAGGTCTGAAATTATGTGATATCAATTATATCAAGTGTAAACATGTGCAATGTTAGTGGAGAATTATTATATAAGTACAAAAATAGGTTGTAAGTTGAAATAGTAGTCATAGCGACTTCACCGTGTGTGTTGTTACGCGCTATTATTACGCTAAATATTTTCGTAAGGCCTGAAATTATCTCAAAACAGTTCTATAAAGTTGAAAAGTGTATAATGTTATTAGGAAAGTATTATATAAGTAGAATAAACACAATACGAGTTGAAACAACAGTCACAGCGAGTTCACTCACTACGTAAATAAGCGCTAACATTACGCTAAATGTTATCGAAAGGCCTGTGAATATGTAAAAACAGTTCAATAAAATGTAAAATGGTATAATGTTATTGTAGAAGTATTATGTAAGTAAAAAAAATGATATGTATCATGATTTTCGAATGTTAGCGATTCATCATGACCACTCTGCCCGATTTTGCTCGTTTCGCACGATGGTACAATGCTTATTTCTGCTCTATTTTTGTATAAAATCCAATATACTCTTTTATCACATGTTTTTATGTTTGTAATAAATACATATCTACTTACTTTCACTGGTTTCCCAGACTCATAATACCATAGAAAACGTTAGAGGCTCAGACCGCCTACGGAGAACACAGGGCCAGGTGGGACCAAGGCATACCTGGTTAGGGTAATTATGGACCCCGGGGAACAATTTCTTTGCCACTGACCATTGTTTCTGACCAAAAGCGAAAGTTTTAGCAAAAAAAAAAAAAGGGTCGTAAAATGGTCGGGATTGGGGGGTACCAGTGGTCAAAAAGTGGTCGGGACGGGGTGGGTTAAAGGATTAGGGGCTGTACTGATGCAGGAATATAAAAGAGGAAAGAATCAACCAATTGCATTTGCCAGCAGACAAACAAGAGGTGCGGAGAAAAATTATTGCACTACAGACTTAGAGGCACTTGCAGTGGTTTTTGCATTACAAAAGTTTCGAGATTTGGTATATGGTTACGAAATCCACTTATTCACCGACCATAAACCACTGGTGGGTATGTTTAAAGAAAAACTCCTTTCTGGGAGGAGAGCAAGATGGAAATGTACAGTTGAAAACTACAATGTACAAATTCATTATATACAAGGTAAAATGAACATAGTAGCTGACGCATTATCTAGGAACTCGAACACAATTCAGGTCGCGGCGTTAGATCTCAAAGGAAATATCCCAAACCACGAGGATATCGCAAAGGCACAAAGACTTGACCCAATATGGTCTAAAGTAATATACAAGTTAGAAAGTGGAGATGACATACAATTACCCAAACTGCATGTCCCACTTGAACAATTCACAATGGTCAATAATACATTATACAAAATTAACTCTAAACAACCAAAACGCCAAAGAAATACTAACCAGTTGGTAGTACCTAATGATATGATACCCCAAGTATTACGATTGATACACGACAGCCCACATGCAGGACATCCTGGAAAGGATAAGACATTCAACCAAGCCCAGCTGTTATATTACTGGCCTTCATTACGAAAAGATATAAACAACCATATAGACAGATGCGAATCATGTGCGAAACACAAAGGATACCCAATCACACCTGCACCGATGGGTAATTACCCTGTACCACATCAACCATGGGACGTTGTCGCTGTTGATTTACTCAAGATGCCATTATCATACAATAATAACCTATACTTATTCGTAGCAACGGATCATTTTTCCCGTTATGTCATTTTAGCTCCAATTAAAGATAAGACAACAGAGACAGTAGCAAAGGCAATAACAGATAATGTAATATATCGCTTTACTACCCCAAAGGTACTAATAAGTGAAAATGGAGGAGAATTTAATTCTGAGATCTTACAAGAAATATGTAAACAATACAACATCAAAAAGGTTAACATTTTGGCCTATCACCCAGCATCGAATGGGTTGGTAGAGAGACAAAATAAAAAAGTATTAGATGTGCTACGACACATTCTCAGTGAAAATTATGCAAGCTGGGATGATTGGATTCCCAGAGTAGAAGCCTCAATTAATGGGTCTATAAATAAATCCATCGGTGACACACCACATTTCATTATATATGGCACAAATAGAAAATTACCATATGAGCTCCTAGAAGGTGACAGCATGCCTATATACAATTACGATGATTACTCTAAACTCCGTTTACGTGAATTCCAGGACATTCACAAAAGAGTCAAAAAACAATTAACGATGTCCAAGGAAGAAATGACGGAGGCATTTAACAAGAAGGCAAAAGATTCACCTATCAGCTTAGGAGACATTGTTTACGGTGTCATTCATACGAGAGACAATAAATTATCCCCAAAATTTGAGGGCCCATACAGAGTAATTAACATAAAAGCAAACAAAGTTTTAATTAAGTCACTTTCAAGTGGCGAGGAGAAACAAGTTCATATTGGCCATTTAAAACGAGTTTCAAGGGAATTATCACATAATTATTCAGCCTCGGATACAACCGAACAGGCGAACGTACCTCAAGAAACCAAGCAAGAACACAACAATGATTACAAAAAGAAATTAAGGTCATATACCAAACAATCGAACATAGGTGCAACTGTTCCAATCAAATCTACAGTACATCATTTACGAGAATTAAATATCGATTTAAACTCCTTCTATAAATGAAATAACAATCAACCGTAACGCACATCATCACTATCATCGACCACAGCATGATAGGAAATTAATAGATTTTTTTTTTTCCGTAGGTTACGATGAAGGGACTTATGCTATGGATTCTCCTCTACATAGCAAGAGGATATGCGCACTTAGACCCCAAACACATAGTACGACAAGGATGCCTCATAGCTCCAACGGCCACGACTACAATCGTTAAGGACGTCATGAGTACTAAAATAAGTCTAGATTACTTGTATGAATTACCTACTTATCTAGACAGACTTGCGACGCCGATGCGAACTCTGGACTTCATGATAGGAAATTATGTTTCACAAGCACATAACACCAAGGAAGTGAATGAAATGGTAAAGTTAGCGAAATGGAAACTAGAACAGGCGAAGTCAACTATGCTCGTCATGATCCAAGATCTCCCATCTTATGGAACGGAGGTACTGAGCGACAGGAACATCACATGTACTCGCCAAAAACGCGGTTTGTTCGACCTGGGTGGCGCAGTTCTTGGGAACATCTTTGGATTGGCTACAGAGGATGACCTTAAAGAAATAAACAACAAATTTAATAAGATAGCTCAGGTACTAACATACCAAGATAAATTCATCACAGGACAGAAATCAGCAATGAAGACAATTGTGAAAAATCTGAAACAAGCAGAAAACATAGCTCTCGAGAGTGTAGATAAAATAAATGAATTGGAGGGAAACGTTACACTTTTCCAACACTTCTCCATCATCACAGAACATATTGACACGATTCGACTACTATTAGAGAACACTAGAGATCGTTTCAGGGCACTTATGCAAGGAATTTCGAATGCTGGTGATGGCAAGATCACAATTGACTTACTCCCAGTTCATGAGCTACGTCAGATAGTTAGTCAAGGCATACATAAACATAAATTGAAGCCGTTGTTCCGCAGTCGGGAATTCATGCAATATTACCCGTATTTAGAAGCAACACTAACACCAACATCAGTGGTAGTTCATGTACCATTCATCACTGAAGTCCTGTTCACAGTATACCAAATACACCCCTTCCCCTATAAAAATAACAACACTTTGGTCATCATCAACATCAACACAGACACCAAACTCATCATGGTCTCCAAGAGACGGGACACTGTCACTTTCGCAAGTGAATCAACGATTGAACGAAAGTGCCGCAATCCTTACATGCTGTTCATCTTTGTCCTGCGTACATTTTCACGTTTCAGCCTACTGATACAGTCCCTTGTGAAATGGCTATCATCAGAAATGACAATATTCATCATCATTGCAACTTCACTTTTGCTCCAGATAAACTTGTACACCATCAACGCATTGGACACTCACAGTTTTTTTATTTCCCTCATAACACATCAGTTTACATAGTCTGTCCAGATATACCACCATCTCATACATCAGCATCAGGATTATACATAGCATCAGACTACTGTGCGGTATTTACACCAGCCATGTCTACTTTATCCACCATCAATCACTACGCCATTCTCAATCATACACACAAACATTTCCACCCACTGCCTGATATGAACTTAAACATGAGCACAAGTATTAAGCTGACTTCACCTAAGTTTGAAACTATGCAGCTGATCAATGAAACAATGAAGCCCTGGGAAGATTTGAGTTTGAGTATGTTCAACCCATATTATGTGTATAGCCCAGCACCTACTGTCTTCATAATCGTCTGCATTGTAGTTGCAGTACTGCTGTTCGCAATGCACAGAATGCATACAAGAATTGCTAATTTGGAGTCATTATTTAGTGGGGGGAGGGTTAACATCCAAGTTAACCCCCCCTGAATGAAGTGTACATATTTTGTATATAGTATTAATTATATATATTATATATATATATATATATATATATATATATATATATATATATATATATATATATATATAAAATACAAAGAAGAATGACCCATGTATGGCATACCAGTACCATTATCTTTAAATGAAATATTAATAACTCTTACCATAATCTTAATTTTAAACTTTTTTTTTTTTCCTGCATGTATGCATTTCACTACAATAACCCAAGTACATACTGTATTACAGTTAAATAATTTACTTTAATGCATTTATTCAAATATGTATACAACTTGTTTAAAATGTAATATTACTGAATAATCACTATTTACTATAAATAATATATGTATACAATATTCATACAATTATGTTACTTTTACAATATTATATATTTCACTTAATTAGCTTATAAGGTCATTATAATGTGTATATAATATGTATTAATATGTTAGGACTATTAACTGTCGATGGTAAGCCATTTTCGCGTGACCGAGCAATATGTTAGGACTCCATATTATAATTACAAATCATAATAGATAGATAAATAAATAGATAGATAGACAGCTCTATGCGAACCTGGGAATGGGAAATGATCTTGCAAATTACACTGAGGAAAGCTGACGACAGATTACGAAGTGGCCAGTAAGGAGATGATGCAGTTTGTTGTCAGCAATCCACCGGTGAACAAAGCCTTGTTGACCATACACACACATACACACATACTCACACACAGGCTTCTAGAACTTTCCACTCACAAGGAACACACCTGATACGTCTCCTGTTTCACCAGAATTTAGGAATGAGAGGGCAGAAAGAAGCTAGCCATAGAACAGACAGGTCGCAGGGAGAAGGGCTTAGCAACTTGAGAAAGAGACAGAGAGAGCGAGAGAGATAGCTAGCTAGCGGGACTCTACCTTATACTCCGCTCTGTGTGAGAGACTTTGTTAATATTTCCAAGACAAATAAAAATAGTCCCATACTATTCTTTACCTCTCCTGTCACTACATGACAAATGGGAAAGAAGATTATCTACTCACGAAGCTACTCAAGTATAACAACCGCTCGTCCATAAGTCTAATATATAGATAACTCCACAACAAGTAAATACAAAGTCTTTATGACAGCTGAACTCCTGAGGAGCTCTCATCAAACACTAAATGTTCAGGCACAAAATCAGACCCTTCCGTCCACGCGAAGGCGTCTAGGATTCCCTCTCGTGGCGGTGTAGGGTGGGTGGTGGTGGTGGGTGGCTGTGAGGAAGATTTACCCTGTTCAAGGTCACTCGCACTGACCCTGGGTTGCCGTACAGCACTAGCAGCCTTTACCCTACTACCAACTCTACTTTTACAAGTCCAGGATTTACCTCTTCCTCTACAGCCTGCCTTCACTGTTGATGCTGGTGGTGACTCCGACGACGAAGACTCCGGAGATAACTCAGCAGACGATGAGGAAGAAATGAGTGAAGTGGGGCTTGGGGAACGGGGAGGTGAATCAACTCGGGACTCATGGCGGGCTGGGTCACGCAGGGGCATTGTTCTGGGGCTAACACGCTGCCTTTTCACTCCCTTCCCAAATTCCTTGCCTTGGTGCACTAACGGCTCCTTTCCCTTGGAGCTAGGGATAACTTCCAACACTGAAGCACTTGTACTAGCACTTTCTGGCACGATTACCTCACCCGGCTCATCACACGATTCACCCGAATCATCAAAATCACTATCCATCATCACCATGGACAATTCTGCTAGTTCACGTGCCACTGCAGAGTCACTAAGTCCTTTCCTGCTTCCCTCACGACTTTTTATGGGGGTAGAGGTCACGGGGCCTTTTGCAATGGGCGCAGAAGCGGCAGAAATGGCAGGGCGTGAGTGCGACATGGTTTGACCACAGCGGAGGACAAGGAACTAAATGCCACGGCTTATCTGAGAAGGCAAGGGTTGACAGTGACACTGAGGCTGACTGCTGCTAACTTACATGCTAATTTTTTACTGGTAGAAAATCTCGGCAATACATAAAGAAATAGGTAGTTCCAGGTGAATGTAAATGTCACTTAGGCTTCTCCCTTCCTTTCTGATATATATTTTTATTACAGACATCGATTACAAGGCATAATTCAAAGGGGAAATTACCGTAGTAATGTAGCGAATGAATGCACTTGAGGTGTTGTCAGGTGATAATTAGCCAATTCCTGGTGTATAACACTATCACTTACCTTATTTTTTTTGGTATATATTATTTTGTATAAGTATAGGGCATAGGGCTTATTTCAATGGATGAAATCTGTGGAAAAATCCGGGGGAAATTTGCTTAGCACAGCGCGGCATGGGAGGTGAGAGGACAGGGTAATGAAGGGCAGGTAGGGAGGGGAGTCAGGAAGGAGGTAAAATCGCTAAAATGTCAACAATGGATGGGAGTACAGATGAAATTTGGAGTGCTGACTAGTGCTGGACATTGGCAGTACTGATAGATGATACAAGCCACCACTTGAGAGCCCGGGATAATGCAAAATAACACAGAATCACAAAAGTGACACCCCGTGGTTAAGGGGTTAATACAACCTCTCCATATCCATTCTACAAGGATGAGCAGTATTCAGGCTGAGAGCGTGCATGACTTTTATAAATTATAGCTAATTGCTCGTCAGTTAAGAAGTTACAGACCCTGTATAATAATCCAAGTTTCTTTGAGGCGGTTTTAGCATGTGATCTGACATGAGAGGTCCAGCTGAGGGTATTGTTAAGTGAGACACCGAGAATTTCAATACTTTTGGAGATAGGAATGTTTGTAGCACTGAAGGTAATATACGAATCTGGCAATACCTGTCAATTAGTATATTGTATATATTTAGTTTTACTAGCATTAAATGAGACAAGGTTGTTTTGTCCCCATTCACGGATTGTAGATAAGTCTTGATTTATGGAGATGGCTGTACTAAGTTGAGAGTTAAAGATATCAGACTTTGGAAATGGGTGTCTGAGTGTGAATGAATTATGAAGTGTTGAGTCATCTGCATATGAATGGATGGGGGATTGTGTGTGACAGATAAGAGATCATTAATATGAACCAGGAACAGGCGCAAGAACTGATCCCTGCAGCACGCCAGCGTTAATTGAGTAGAAATTAGAATATACATCATCTATTTTTACTCTTATTTTTCTGTCGCTGACATATGAGGAAATCAGAGGGACAAAAGACTTTAGTCCATAGCAAGGGAGTTTAGACAACAGGGAACGGTGCCATACTCTGTCGAAAGCTTTAGAAATTTCAAGGGCTACTGCATGAGTTTCTCCATGTAGGTCGATTGATTGATGGATGGTATGAGTCAGGAGATTCAATATGTCAGTGGTGGATCTTTCGTGGCGAAAACCATATTGGTTATCACTAATTAAGTTGTTGGATTCAAGATGTTTAACTATGTGCTTATTAATTTAAGTTTCAAACACCTTACCAAGAGAAAAAGTGACAGCTATTGGTCTGTAATCAGAGGGGTCAGAGGAACTTCCTCTATTTGGAATTGGGTGGATATTGGCTTGTTTCCATGAATTAGGGAATGAAGAAGTACGTATGCATAGACTGAATAATTTAGCAAGAACAGAGGCAAGTTCTGTGGAACACTTTTTCAAAACATTTGGAGGAATTCCATCTAGGCCTGGAGCTTTGTTGGTAGGTAAATTGTCTAGGATGGATTTTACGTATCTTGTCTATATTTTAAGTGGAACAACTTCGGGACAATCAAGTTCTAGTACTGGGGCGTTCTGGCTGGCTTCCTCTATAGTAGAATCTCTGGCAAATGTACTGGCAAAGAAATCTGCTTTCCGACGCAGGTCATTTGTAATGTAGCCATCTGAAGATTTTAGTGCGGGAATGGATGATGACTTGTTAAAGTTATTATTGAAAGAATTGAGAGTTGACCAGACTATTCTATTGTCATTAGGGTTGTTAAGTAGTTTTGATGCTTGATTTTGAAGAAAGTTTGATTTTGCGAGATTTATTACAGCTTTCGCATGATTTCTAGCAATTTTAAACTGAGAGGGTGATTCAGATGTTTTTTTAGTAAGAGTTATATGCTAATGACTTTTGGGCTGTTGCTTTGGCGCAGTTGCTATCAAACCATTTTGAAGAGTTTGATCTTTTGGTGAAGTGTTGACTTGGTATGAATAAATCCATACCAGCTAGTATTAAGTCGCAAATGTGGAACTGGGTAGAACTGGCACCACTAGAGAAGAAAGACTGTCATGGAATGTCAGCAAGATAATTTCTAAATCCATCCCAGTTTGTCCTATCAAAGTGCCATCGGGTCACCCTGACAGGTTCAGGATGGGGAGGTTTGGGGAGGCTAACTAAACGTGGTACAGAAGGTGCCTAGTTAGCCCATAGAGACCCGTGGTCAAACAGTAAATGTAATTTTTGTAAGTTTTCGGTGCATAGTGGATTTTGGATGTTTAAATCCAGCAGTGGCGTACCTGAGGGGGATGGCAGGGGGGGTTGTTTGAAACTGCCCCCCCGGGCCCCCAGTTCAGGGGGGCCCCAAAAAGCCTTAAAAATTTATAAGCCTTTCATTAATATTTAAAAATATATATATTTATCATCCCGACAATCCCGGCTGAGACGTTAGATAAGTTTTGAGAATGAGATATCTGGCAACTTGTAGCCAAGCGGTAGGTCTAAACCTTCCGATACATTCGAGACAAGTTAGTGTTCTGCAAGGTGGTAGGTGGTGGCAACCATCATTCACTCGCTTGATGTAGTGCTGCCTACTTCTTCCTTCACCTTTTTTTTTTTTTTTTTTTTGTCCTCTCTTCCTATTTCTCTCATCCTTCCAGACATTTTTTACTATTCTTTCCTTTTCAGGTGGTTTTACATTGAATGACAAGCCCAAGGGTTTCCTGTAAGCCAAGAAATCAGTTACAACGTTGGACGGTAAGCATACAGCCAACCCATACGTGTTCCCTACGTGTCAACTAGTGGGTTGGCGGAAGGTTAGTGCCTTTCCCAGTAAAACTGAAAGTCAAACTACCACCCCTTACTGGATTATGGAGTCTGGCTATAGGTAGATAAATAGGTAGTTTTGCAAATGTACCTTAGTTGTGCTCAAAATGAATAAAGCTCTGAGGCGCTCATCTGTCATTGATTAACCACCTGGCCTGTCTACGTGTTGTTTTCGACGTATCAGCGAAACTGCTGTGCAGCACTAAGGACAACACATGTTATTAGTAAACCTGACTTCACTCAGAACAAACTGGTTAGGTCTTAGCACAATAATTAATACAAAATTAGGTAACCCCACCATCTGCACAGCCTAGGTTTTTCTGACCTCTGACTGAACACTAAATCTGAACTAAACTCTGTGCGAGTCGTTCTGACCAAATTGAACCACACGGTTACTGGAACACTGAATATCTCACTGCCTGGCGGAATTCTAATATTTGCTTATTCTCACTCTTTATTACATTCACACATCACCTACCACTCCTTAAACCACTATGTTTGTCACTCACCAGACTTTCTGATATATTTTTTTACCTTCTTGATAATTTTTCTTCCATACACCTTTCCTGCATCGCTCAGCAAACTTATTCTGTGGTATTTATTGACTCACTTTGATTCACCTTTACTGTTGCGAACAGGCATAATCAAAGTAATCTTCCACTCCGTTGGCACTGTGTAGCTTCATATACTTAAAATTTCTGTCTTGTGTCAAACAAACTTTTCATTCAATTTTCTGGACTACATTTCATTGTTTCTCCACACCTCTCACTACCGTAGTGTGCTACAGTCATTATTATTTTGTCTCTTTTGTTCTTCTTCAATGTGACCTTCAGGCAAGTCTTTTGTTTCCACACACAAGTTGAAGCATATGTGCTATCCCCTTTTCCCCGAGTAAATTCTTCTTCATTTACTGTATCATACCAGGCATGACCTAACACAGCGATACCAACAGCCAGAACTGCCTGACAGACTTACTACTGACACAGTCACAGACACTGGCGGAAACGTTGACAGAGAAGAAGGTTCAGAAAGACCTATTTTTCCAATCTATTTCTTCGCACAGTGATGTCTAGCAGACTGATCCTGCTAACTCCAGACGATTACATTCACTTTAGGGGAGACTTCTGAAACTGTTGGGACTATCAGCAGTATAGTCTTCATAAGCTCGTTCTTTTACCAAAAGTGGTTCCATTGTTGGATTAAACTGTCTGTGTATCGGCCTGAAGATGTTTAAGGAAAAATCTTGAACCTCATCTTATTACTGTAGGTACATAAATCTGCTGAACACATAATTATCATAAATATGTGGATTTTTTTTTTTTTTTTTTTTTTTTTTTTTTTTTTTTGCGTACAATGCGTATGCTTCAGAATGCCATTCCTCAAGTAAATGATTTTGGTTTTGGTAAACTGAAAAGTTAACCTTAATAATCATGGAAGAAGCTTATTGGGTAATGTATGGACTGCATGTAATAACAAACATTATCTAATGGAAAACTGAAGTAGATCTGCAATCCTATAACGACTGACATTATCCTGAAGATATTTTGCTTGTAGTTACGTATATTAAAAGACGGTTCCTTAGTATATTACATATTTTGCAACTATTCTTGCTATTTTCAGCTTTTATTTATCATTAGAGATATTTTTACAATGAAAGGGTTAGATATATCCTTCATCAGTCTCTTCCATTCGAAGGGCTTTTCCTAAGCTAAATAAAATAATCTGAACGAAGAAAGGATAAACTAAAAAGAATTTAATCAGATTTAGGAGGCAGTAGTAGTAGTAGTTGTTGTTGTTGTTCCCTAGGCAGTCTGGCCGAATAGCCCCGAGTCCGTAAGGAAGGACACGGCCGAGACCGGGCTTTTTCACAGAGCTCACAAGGAGTGTATGTTGTGTTGCTGGAGTAGGTGATTGTGTGCAATGCAGTCTTCCATAATGTGCTTAATAGTATGGGGTGCTGTCACATCTTGGACAGGCATCAGCGACGGAGTCATCCAGCCTTTCTGGTAACTTAAGAGGGCTGGATGATGCCCACATCTCAGCCCGGCCAGGTGGACCCTGTACTCACAAGGGAGATAGGATTCAGAAGGGTGGATATCAGGAGGCCGTGCATGCAGCTCTGTGTTGTCTTTAAGTGACTGAATGGAGCGAAGAGTAATTTGAGTATGGATATGCTTCAGGAAGTTGGTCTGAGGCGGGCAAGGAGGGAGAGATGACAGTGTTTGTGTATGATATCGTGTGCTGGGTGTTGTTTTGATGTTCCTTGGTGTGTGTGGATGTGCTACCCTGAAGTGTAGTGGATGCTGTGGGTTTGTGGAGGCTGCAGCGAGAATTTGGGTGCCTCTCATGTCTAGATGATCCTTGACTTTGAGGACTTTGGTTTCTTGGTGTAGGTGGTCTGTGGGTGTAGTAGCTGTGCAGCCTGTGATTATTTTTAGGGCCTTGTTCTGTATGGTTTGTAGAGTGTTGTAGTGTTTTAGTGAGGTTAGGAGCCCAAGCAGGGCTTGCATAATTCATCACTGAACGTATATGTTGTTTGTATACTGTGGTGGGGGTTTCTTTGTCGTGTCCAAATGTTGTATGGGCAAGTGACCTCAAGGCATTGTGTCTTGGTGTTATTATATTTTTAATGTTTGTGATGTGTCGTTTAAGTGACATTGATGCATTGTATGTTACACCAAGGATTTTGTATGTGTGTGTGCGTGTGTGTGTGTGTGTGTGGTAGGGGAGTGTTGTTTATGGTGAGGTGTGGAATGTGACTGTGTTCTGCTGTCCAGTTTGCGAGAAGGGTCACTGTAGATTTGGCTGGGGCTATTTTGAGCCTGTTTGTGGTAAACCATTCGTGTAGTGTGTTGAGGTAATGTTGGAGGACGTATGCAGCTGTTTTTGCGTTTTGGTGTGTACATGTAAGTGTCATGTCGTCTGCATAGGAAGCTATGTGTATCTGTGGTGTGCAGGGTGTGGGTATGTCGTGCATGTATAGGTTAAAGAGTGTAGGGGACAAAACAGATCCTTGGGGAACGCCATTTGTGAAGTTTCTGATGTTCGATGACTGACCAGCAAATGTTACATGTGCACATCTGCCTGCTAAGTAGTTTCCCAACCATCTTTTTGTGTTATTGTGCATGTTTGTGCTGAATATTTTGTTTGTGAGGTTGTGGCGGGGGATGGCATCAAAAGCTTTGCTAATGTCTAGTGTGACTAGGAGTGTTCTGTGTGGTGGCCTAGCTGAATTCATGTCATCAAAAAGTCTTTGTGTAAGGTCTGTAAGAAGAGTGTTTGTGGAGTGTAGTAGCCTAAAACCAAGTTGTGATGGGGCTAGGGAGGTGTGAGGTGTAACTAGTTGTAGTACCAATCGTTCAGTGACTTTGAAGGGGGTGCAGAGGAGTGTGATGGGGCGGTGTGAGGAAGGCAACGTGGGGTCCTTGTTGGTTTTGGGGATAGTGATGATAATACGTGGCTTCCAGATGTTGGGTAATATGTTGTGTGAGTAGCTGTAGTTTGATATGCTGGTGAGTGCTTGTATGCCTGGTGGTCCAATGTGTTTAAGGTGAACGTTAGATTTAGGAGGTAATAAGTCTCGCCCGTATTAACAGTTCGGCGTAAATAGTCACAGTTCGTTATATATTGCCTTTTTTATTTTTTTTCACTGGTCCGAATTAAATTAGAAGATAGTATAAAAAAAGCTCCATTCCCACCCAAATTACTGACTTGCCAGTTTCCCTCAGTTTATAGTACCAGCAGCATGAAAATGTTGTCATATTGTCGAACACATCAGTGACATAAGAAAAGGATTTACTGTACTCCCTAGTTTCTTAGGTACGCTGTTCTCCATTTCTACGATACAGTCACACACCACGCAGTCATACACCTCACAGTTTATCATACATTAGAGAGTAAGATACTATGCCATCCTCAACATGCATCAATAGAGAGGTGGTCTGCAGTCCTTACGGACCCAGGTTCGAATCCCGGCTGGGGCAGGGAACAGTTTAAGGATTTGAATTTCATTAAATCAGGCTTTACTGATCTACCAGAAGACCCGCCGACATGTCGTAAAAATACCCCCGCTAATACCAATACACCAGTCCTGTATGAGACAGCCCTAGCATGTATTCAATATGGACAGTGGGTGTTAGCGCCGAAGTGGTAACATGTAGAGGTGTATGATATGTAGGAGGACTGCTGGGCCTTGATAGTAGGCTGTGAAGCCTATGCCCAGAGTCGGACAAATAAAAAAAAAAAAAAAAAAAAACACCAGACCAGTCATAAACCACAGGGTCACACACTACACAGTCAAACACTACATTTAAACACCATACCAGTCATGACATAACAACACCATACAACACAAAGTCATACATCACACAATCACACATGACACAATCCTATACATCAGACACCACATAAGACTCAATAGTCACACTATCATACAGCACACAGGCACACGCCACGTAGCCACACACACAGTGATGCACTACACAGTCACACACAACGCAGTCACAAACTACACAGTCACACACCACTTTCTCGCACAGCACCAGTCATATGACGCACTGTCACATACACACACACACACACACACACACACACACACACACACACACACACAAAAATCACATCACACAGTTGCACACCATGCAGTCAAACACCACAGTATAATCACACACCACGAAGTTACAGGACACACCACACCAGTCACACGCAACATCACGCCAGTTATACAATGCACAGCCAGACACTATAGTCACTCACTCTTTCAGCCAAATATCGAAGTCATACACCCCACAATAGCACATCACAGCCATATATCACACAGTCAAATACCATACATTCATACACTGTAGCCACAAATAACACAGTCGTATACAACACAGTTACGCACCACAGTTATAAACCACACAGTTAGGCATAACACCAGTCACACACCACATCACACCAGTCACACAAGAACGAGCAATATATCACACGACTACAAACTACACCACGCAGTCACATGCCACACAGGTCGTACCGCGTTCCATGCAACACTCCATACGGTACTGTAAATGAAACAACGAACTTACTCACGAAACCACGATGGCCCTCACTCCACAAGGAGTGCTCGAAAAATGGGCTTGGAACATATTTGAAAAATTTCCTTGAAAAGCTAGCGTGCATGTTCAAAGCACTACTCCCATAGACATGTCCATAGCATTGCTCAGAATAACGTGAGTAGCCCTGCTGTTGACGTTTCCTGCACCGAACATGAATGGAGCTGCCTAGCTTCACGACTGAGTACCATAGCTGGTGAGTGGAGGACACACTAATATTATGGCATGGGCCAGAGAACAGTTGTTAAGATTAACAGAACTGTATCACTCCCACAAGTATATTCTCTCTTGCAGACATAATGAGAAGCACTACTACAGTACAGACACATGTCTGTGTGGGCTACATATCAGCTTTGAACATAAGCCAAGAATTTTGTCATCAGATAATGCAGACATGTTTGAAGCATGTTTGCCGACAAGCAAACATGCTACACCGGTAAGCAGGGTTTGTGGGAAATGTTGGTGGGCGGGTGGGTAGTGGGAAATAGGTCCATGGTAGCATGTTGCAACATGTTTGTGGCAATGATTTGAAGAATGTTCTAGGGCACGTGTTTTTGGGCCCTTAATTTACCCTTGAATCAGATGATAATTATCTTTACAGTATTTTATTAGGTTAGAAGGATGTCCGTATACATAAAGAAGAGAATGTATGTCTGTCTGTCCTTTATGGAAAGCGAGGGAGATGCATATAGAACTCCAAATAGCTCTAACAAGTGTAAGTTTTTACGACGATTTCAAATGTGTACATTGCAGTTGCGCTTCTGATGGCCAAGATTGGTACTAATTAAAAAAAATCAAGGCAACATGGTGGAAACCTGGCAGCCAATTACCTTAGATTTTTTTTTTTTTAACTTCTACAGCCATATCACTAAATATAACGGGACGGATTGGTGAGACGGACAGGCAGGGTTGAGTGGATGGCTGTGTGTGAAGGGGCAGGGTAGATCAAGTGGAGGGTGGGTGTTGTGGGGCAGGGTGGGTGGGTTGGGCAGGATTAGTGTGGTGGGACAGCCTGGGTGGGTGAATGAGTAGGCTGGATGGGTGGGTGAGTGTGGGTGGGCAGGGTCTGTGTGAAGGTGGGTGGGTGAGTGAGTAGGGTAGATGAGTAGGTGGGGAAGCAGGGTTGGTGGGCAGGGTTGGTGGGTGGTGGGTAGTGGGAAGAAAAGTCCATGGTAGAAAGAAGTCACTGGGGAACACATCTCTTGGGAAATAGGCCCAAAGACGAATATAGGTTCAATGAGCAAAATGGGACCTCAGGAGTCTTCTCCCTTAGGTGGAGTGGTCATCCAGAGTTGTAGGTAACCGGCATACATGACGATAGGGTATTACCCGGACAACACCGAGTACAGTACCTTTGCTAGTGGATCATAAGCTATATAGTCTTACCAACCCAGTTACTAACTCCTTCATTACCAGGAATCTGTCCTTAACTGAATAAAGTCACATCAACCATGGGACGTTGTCGCTGTTGATTTACTCAAGATGCCATTATCATACAATAATAACCTATACTTATTCGTTGCAACGGATCATTTTTCCCGTTATGTCATTTTAGCTCCAATTAAAGATAAGACAGCAGAGACAGTAGCAAAGGCAATAACAGATAATGTAATATGTCGCTTTACTACCCCAAAGGTATTAATAAGTGATAATGGAGGAGAATTTAATTCTGAGATCTTACAAGAAATATGTAAACAATACAACATCAAAAAGGTTAACGTTTTGGCCTATCACCCAGCATCGAATGGGTTGGTAGAGAGACAAAATAAAAAGGTATTAGATGTGCTACGACACATTCTCAGTGAAAATTATGCAAGCTGGGATGATTGGATTCCCAGAGTAGAGGCCTCAATTAATGGGTCTATAAATAAATCCATCGGTGACACACCACATTTCATTATATATGGCACAGATAAAAAATTACCATATGAGCTCCTAGAAGGTGACAGCATGCCTATATACAATTACGATGATTACTCTAAACTCCGTTTACGTGAATTCCACGACATTCACAAAAGAGTCAAAAAACAATTAACGATGTCCAAGGAAGAAATGACGGAGGCATTTAACAAGAAGGCAAAAGATTCACCTATCAGCTTAGGAGACATTGTTTACGGTGTCATTCATACGAGAGACAATAAATTATCCCCAAAATTTGAGGGCCCATACAGAGTAATTAACATAAAAGCAAACAAAGTTTTAATTAAGTCACTTTCAAGTGGCGAGGAGAAACAAGTTCATATTGGCCATTTAAAACGAGTTTCAAGGGAATTATCACATAATTATTCAGCCTCGGATACAACCGAACAGGTGAACGTACCTCAAGAAACCAAGCAAGAACACAACAATGATTACAAAAAGAAATTAAGGTCATATACCAAACAATCGAACATAGGTGCAACTGCTCCAATCAAATCTACAGTACATCATTTACGAGAATTAAATATCGATTTAAACTATTTCTATAAATGAAATAACAATCAACCGTAACGCACATCATCACTATCATCGACCACAGCATTATAGGAAATTAATAGATTTTTTTTTTTTTTCGGTAGGTTACGATGAAGGGACTTATGCTATGGATTCTCCTCTACATAGCAAGAGGATATGCGCACTTAGACCCCAAACATATAGTATGACAAGGATGCCTCTTAGCTCCAACGGCCACGACTACAATCGTTAAGGACGTCATGAGTACTGAAATAAGTCTAGATTACTCGTATGACTTACCTACTTATCTAGACAGACTTGCGACGCCGATGCGAACTCTGGACTTCATGATAGGAAATTATGTTTCACAAGCACATAACACCAAGGAAGTGAATGAAATGGTAAAGTTAGCGAAATGGAAACTAGAACAGGCGAAGTCAACTATGCTCGTCATGATCCAAGATCTCCCATCTTATGGAACGGAGGTACTGAGCGACAGGAACAACATCACCCGTACTTGCCAAAAACGCGGTTTGTTCGACCTGGGCGGGGCAGTTCTTGGGAACATCTTTGGATTGGCTACGGAGGATGACCTTAAAGAAATAAACAACAAATTTAATAAGATAGCTCAGGTACTAACATACCAAGATAAATTCATCACAGGACAGAACTCAGCAATGAAGACAATTGTGAAAAATCTGAAACAAGCAGAAAACATAGCTCTCGAGAGTGTAGATAAAATAAATGAATTGGAGGGAAACGTTACCCTTTTCCAGCACTTCTCCATCATCACAGAACATATTGACACGATTCTACTACAATTAGAGAACACTAGAGATCGTTTCAGGGCACTTATGCAAGGAATTTCGAATGCTGGTGATGGCAAGATCACAATTGACTTACTCCCAGTTCATGAGCTACGTCAGATAGTTAGTCAAGGCATACATAAACATAAATTGAAGCCGTTGTTCCGCAGTCGGGAATTTATGCAATATTACCCGTATTTAGAAGCAACACTAACACCAACATCAGTGGTAGTTCATGTACCATTCATCAATGAAGACCTGTTCACAGTATACCAAACACACCCCTTCCCCTATAAAAATAACAACACTTTGGTCATCATCAACATCAACACAGACACCGAACTCATCATGGTCTCCAAGAGACGGGACACTGTCACTTTCGCAAGTGAGTCAACGATTGAACGAAAGTGCCGCACATCCTTACATGCTGTTCATCTTTGTCCTGCGTACATTTTCACGTTTCAGCCTACTGATACAGTCCCTTGTGAAATGGCTATCATCAGAAATGACAATATTCATCATCATTGCAACTTCACTTTTGCTCCAGATAAACTTGTACACCATCAACGCATTGGACACTCAAAGTTTTTTTATTTCCCTCATAACACATCAGTTTACATAGTCTGTCCAGATATACCACCATCTCATACATCAGCATCAGGATTATACATAGCACGAGACTACTGTGCGGTATTTACACCAGCCATGTCTACTTTATCCACCATCAATCACTACGCCATTCTCAATCATACACACAAACATTTCCACCCACTGCCTGATATGAACTTAAACATGAGCACAAGTATTAAGCTGACTTCACCTAAGTTTGAAACTATGCAGCTGATCAATGAAACAATGAAGCCCTGGGAAGATTTGAGTTTGAGTATGTTCAACCCATATTATGTGTATAGCCCAGCACCTACTGTCTTTATAATCGTCTGCATTGTAGTTGCATTACTGCTGTTCGCAATGCGCAGAATGCATGCAAGAATTGCTAATTTGGAGTCATTATTTAGTGGGGGGAGAGTTAACATCAAAGTTAACCACCCTGAATGAAGTGTATATATTTTGTATATAGTATTAATTATATATATATATATATATATATATATATATATATATATATATATATATATATATATATATATATATATATATATAAATACAAAGAAGAATGACCCATATATGGCAGACCAGTACCATTATCTTTAAATGAAATATTAATAACTCTTACCATGATCTTAATTTTAAACTATTTTTTATTCTTGCATGTATGCATTTCACTATAATAACCCAAGTACATACTGTATTACAGTTAAATAATTTACTTTAATGCATTTATTCAAATATGTATACAACTTGTTTAAAATGTAATATTACTGAATAATCACTATTTACTATGAATATTATATATATACAATATTCATACAATTATGTTACTTTTACAATATTATGTATTTCACTTAATTAGCTTATAAGTTCATACATTCGCTTATAATGTATATATAATGTGTATTAATATGTTAGGAATATTAACTGTTGATGGTACGCCATTTTTGCGCGGCCGAGCAGATATCAGGACTCCATATTATAATTACAAATCATAATAGATAGATAGATAAATAGATAGATAGACAGCCCTATGCGAGCCTGGGTAAAGGAAATGAGCTTGCAAATTACACTGAGGAAAGCTGACGACAGTGGCCAGTAAGGAGATGATGCAGTTAGTTGTCAGCAGTCCAACCGTGAACAAAGCCCTAGTGACCATACACACACATACACACATACTCACACACAGGCTTCTTAAACTTTCCATCCACAAGGAACACACGTGATACGTCTCCTGTTTCACCAGAATTTAGGAAAGAGAGCTCAGAAGGAGACAAGCCATACAAGAGGCAGGTCGCAGGGAAAAGGGCTTAGCAACTTGAGAGAGAGAGAGAGAGAGCGAGACAGAGAGATAGCTAGCTGGACTCTATACTTCGCTCTGTGTGAGAGACTTGTTAATATTTCCAAGACAAATAAAAATAGTCCCATACTATTCTTTACCTCTCCTGTCACTACATGACAAATGGGAAAGAAGATTATCTACTACAAGCTACTCCAAGATATAAAAACCGCTCGTCCACAAGTCTAATATATATATAACTCAACCACAAAGGAACCACAAAATATTTTATGACAGGGCAGGGTGGATGGGTTGGGCAGGATTAGTGTGGTGGGACAGCCTGGATGGGTGAATGAGTAGGCTGGATGGGTGGGTGAGTGTGGGTGGGCAGGGTCTGTGTGAAGGTGGGTGGGTGAGTGAGTAGGGTAGATGAGTAGGTGGGGAAGCAGGGTTGGTGGGCAGGGTTGGTGGGTGGTGGGTAGTGGGAAGAAAAGTCCATGGTAGAAACAAGTCACTGGGGAACACATCTCTTGGGAAATAGGCCCAAAGACGAATATAGGTTCAATGAGCAAAATGGGACCTCAGGAGTCTTCTCCCTTAGGTGGAGTGGTCATCCAGAGTTGTAGGTAACCGGCATACACGACGATAGGGTATTACCCGGACAACACCGAGTACAGTACCTTTGCTAGTGGATCATAAGCTATATAGTCTTACCAACCCAGTTACTAACTCCTTCATTACCAGGAATCTGTCCTTAACTGAATAAAGTCACCGGATAGCAGTCAGTTAGAAAACACAATTATTATTACACTTGAACTGACGAGATTAAACTACAAGATATTCATAC
>NC_137043.1:15485613-15518113 GCF_032717465.1 Coenobita brevimanus | reverse complement strand
ACTCGCTCTGACAGGGCTCAATCATCTTGTGGACCAACAGGTAGCCAAGCTCCTTCTGGAAGAGAGGAACTTTCACTGGGTTCACATGGTAAGGAGGCAGTTTAATTGGCTTTGCGTCTCCAATATCGACATCATGCATCAACACAGTGGTTCTTCCTGGAGTGTCACGGAACACTTGCGGGTACTCCTGCAGTAATGCCGAAAACTTCTGCCTTTCCTAGGGACCTAGATGAGAAAGTTCAGTCTGGAGATCATTCATGATATCAGGATTCTTCCCCAAACTATCACTCAGGCTCATACTGCATGACTCGGGTGGAACAGCTACAGTGCAGACTGGGTTATTTTTGTCCCGCCTGTGATATAACTTTAGCATGTTGATGTGACAAAGTTGCTTGTTTTTTCTACGATCTGGTGTGGCGATGACATAGTTGACATCACTGAGTTTCTTCTCCACAAAATAAGGACCACTAACCTTGGCTTGAAGAGGTTGCCCATGCACCGGTAGCAGAATCAAAACCTGATCTCCTGGCTGAAAGTGGTGTAACCTGGACTTCTTATCATACCAAGTCTTCATCTTCTCCTGAGCAGCTCCTAAATGCTCTCTCGCCAGCTGTAAAGCAGTGGACAGCCGTTCTTTGAACTTCATCACATACTCCAGCAGGTTGACGTCATCTTCCCCCGACAGCCAGCATTCCTTGAGTAGCTTAAGGGGTCCTCTTACTTCATGGCCAAACAGTAGTTCAAAGGGTGAGAAGCCCAGTGATTCATTTGGAGATTCTCTTGCGGCAAACACAATGAATGGAAGACCTTTATCCCAATCTTTCTGATGTTCCAAACAGTATTTCCTGAGCATCGATTTGAGTGTTTGATGATATCTCTCCAACGCTCCTTGGGTCTCGGGATGGTAAGCTGAAGACGTGATCTGGGTGATGCCCAACTCTTTCAGAGACTGCTTGAAAACATTTGACATGAAATTACTTCCCCAGTCTGACTGTACCTCCTTGGGCAGACCAAACTTGGTGAAGAACCCTAGCATTTCCTTAACCACGTTCTTTGCTGAGATATTTCTAAGTGGAATGGCTTCAGGATAACGAGTAGCCATATCAATCAGGGTCAACACATAAGAAAATCCTGAAGAAGTCTTAGGAAGAGGGCCCACAATATCCACCAACACACGGGTGAATGGCGCCTCAAAAGGAGGAATGGGAACTAGAGGTGCAACTTTTTCGGTCTGATTACACTTCCCCACAACTTGACAGGTGTGACAAGACTTACAATACCAGGAAACATCTTTGAAGATACCTGGCCAGTAGAAATGTTTCAAAATGCGTGCCACAGTCTTCCTCACTCCAAGGTGTCCCGCCAAAATGGAATCATGAGCCACTTTAATGATATCCTGCCTACAAACACGAGGGATGACAACTTGATGTACAACCTCCTATTCACAGTCTCCACTTCCTCATAAGTACTCCTGACTTTATATAATAACAAGTAGAAGCACCAGCTGACTCTTTCTCACTGCAAGCAGAGTTAGCTAGACCTTTCAACTCAGGGTCAGCAACCTGCAACTCAACCAACTCTTAACGAGACAAATTATCAACACTACGGGGTACTTCCTCAGCTGGTGAGTGGTCCAAATTAGCAAGAAAAGTGTCAGCTACGATAACATCATCATCATCATTATCCTCTAAGTCACCAGTAACTTTAGACTTAGCCCTAGTGACAGCACATGCAGAGAACACATCAGGGACATCACAATCCTGGGTCGCAGTCACTGGTTCACTAGACAACTGAGGAGCTGGACACACTTGACTTCCACCAATATCATTTCCAAGTAAGAAAGTTACACCTGACATTGGGAGTGTCTCAGCCAACCCAACCATAACGGAACCATTAACAAAACCAGACTCTAAATTCACTCTGCACAGAGGAACAGAGAAGTAATTATTCCCTACACCTTGTAAGATTACAGTTTCATCAGAGGAATTAACATTAGAGCCTAGAACACTGGTCAGCATAAGGGACTGGCAAGCACCTGTATCACGATATATTTTAACTGATTTCCTGTCATTACTGTCCAGAGGACTGACAAAACCATCAGACAGGAAATTAGCACATGAACTCTTGAGAGTGTCACCCACGTTACTGCTCAAAAGAGGAGCTCCATCATGAGAATTTAATTTACCCCTCAAAGCAGGTTCAGTTAACTCGGTTAAAGAATACTGGGAACTCTCAAGGGTGGACACTAGACCAATTGACTGAATATTTAAAGACTCCTTTTTGTTCACATCACGCTGTCTCCTGAAACATTTCTCTGTAGTATGACCAAGCTTACTACAATAAGTACATATACTTTTCTGAAATCTAGAGGTGGAGCTGGTATTTACTTCCTGAGAAACATCATCTTTATTCTCTTTCCTGTTACTTGTACTCTGAGTAGAGGCAACGTACTTACTCTCAGGTTTCCTTTTTTCTTTAGAATATCTCTTGTGAGAACATATTCATCAGATAAAACTGCAGCATCAGACAAATTATCTATTTTTTTCTCATCAAGATATAGGCTTACATCTTTATTAATACACCTTTTGAAGTCTTCCAGCAAAATCATCTGCTTAAATTTATCAAAATCAGAATTTACATTCTTAGAATTTAACCACTGCTCTAACAGATCTTCTTTGATTTTTGCATACTTAACATGGGATTGCTTATCTTGCTTATAAGTTGTCCTAAATTTTACTCTATAGGCTTCAGGAACAAGCTCATAGGCCTTAAGAATCAAGCTCTTAACTACATCATAATTATCAGATTGATCCTGAGGCAAAGATGCATAAGTTACTTGAGCTTTACTGGTGGGAACACTCTGAAGGAGTACTGGCCAATACTTTTTGGGCCAATTAAAACCTGTAGCTACCCTCTCAAACAACTGAAAATACTTTGTTAAATCAGATTCATTAAAAGGAGGGACAAGTTTAACATTTTTAGCCACATCACCTTGTTTCATGCGATACTCATGGTCTATCTGAATCCTAGCAAGTTCAGTTTGTGCCTCCTGAATACGAGCCTGAGACTCAGCCTCCTTAGCACAAGCCTGAAACTCAGCCTCCTTAGCACAAGCCTCCTGCAGGGCTAGCTGTAACTTAGCTATTTCAATCTGCGTTTGCTCATCTGGAGGAGTTACATTAAACAAGCTTTTATTAATCATACCAACAATTTGATCTTTAGAATGATGAGAATGAACAGCAATTCCCAATTGTTGAGCAACAAGCTAAAGTTCATTCTTTGTTCTGTTTTCTACATCACACATTGTTTGCACATTTGACAAAAAATCTTTGGCTTCATCAGGAGTAGTAATAGTAGACATCTTGAATATATCACAGTCACAATATATCAAGCAATATCCTTATGATAATATCCTGAATATCCTGATAAGAGGTCGCCAAATTAATGTTACGGAACAGAGAGAGATAATGAACACTTCAAGTGAGAATACTAAAATCACTACTGTCCCGCAAAGTTCCAGGTTCAAAACAAATTACTTAGGTAAAATTACAAGTTAAAGTTTAATGCTCAAACTAACAACTAAACATTCAGGACTCATAAGGATAATGTAATGGGAAAACAGGTTACATATATGGTTAACTGCAATAGCCTCTATTAACACGAATTTAGCAAGAGCAAATTTATCTAAGTCAGCCCTGATAAATGAGACAACCGGACAATGCTCAGTTAAAGCAAGATATAATATCACAGATACAAAATATTACTAATACTGGCTGACAGCATGGAACCAACATAAATCACAAAAACTTTACCAGGCTTATAAATTAACGCCTTAGGCTATACAGTACAAGAAAAATGGTAATAACACTTATACTCAAATTATACAGCAGCTAGATGGCTGGAGACTTCCTAAGCACTCACAAAAATAATAATATACTGTACAGGGGAGGACAGAGATGTGAACAGAATGAGGAGTAGCTCTAAGTGGCAACTAATGCAGAGACTGAGCTCATTATATAGGGGCCGGCAGAGCTTGATTCAACTTCTAAGAAGGACGCGGAAATGAAGACATAGGGGAGGAAGAGTTGACAGTCCTGCTCTGAACAACAGAAAGAACGACTTCCTTACTCTACTATAAGGGGGAGAAGGGGGGAGTGAGGTAGAACACGCAAGCCTGGTCACTATGGAAGCCACGTGGCGAATCGTGAACAAACATGCAGCATACTGTACATTAAGATCATACAAAGGATGATGCAATCATGAACAAAATTTTATCATGTCAGAATTATACAAGGGATGATGAAATCATAGGCTATGTAACAAAATATATATATATATATATATATATATATATATATATATATATATATATATATATATATATATATATATTAGGGCTATAACTTTTTTTTTTCAAATAAAAAGGTAGCATGTATCATAAATTGATGAACTTTAGTTTAAAAATAAAGAAAGAAGCCCTTATTCCTCTCACTAAAAAAAAAAAAAAAAAAAAGGTCACTCCCTAATAAAATAAAATGGATTATCATATATTTAACGTTACCACAAGCAAATTTTATCACTTTTTAAATCTTTATATAGATTTTTTATAACTATAGAATTGTAAAGATTTTAGAACGTTTAGGACTTTTAGAATAATTTGTAACGTTCTAGTATGGTTTAACATTATTTAGAACATTCTAGAATAATCTTAATATTATGAAATGTGACAGTTTTCAGCGTCAAACAGTTATTTTCGCAGTTTGCGGGTGAATAGTCTGCAAAATAATTGCTTAGTGTGTTACTGTTATATATCAAATATTTTTGTTTTTCAGATAAGCATGATGTCGCACAAAAGAAGTGATAGTAGCGTTCAGAAGAACAAGGACGTCTGGACCAATAATTTTGGTGTGGTTCCAGCAGTCACATAGAAGAGGAATTGTGCCTTTAGACGTATCTTCATAAGAAGGAAAATGCAGGATGCCAAACCAAATGCCAGTTGTTGGACATTACCAGTTTCTTGGAGCAAAAATCAAATTAAGAAAAGAACAAATAGTCAAAAATTCCAAATAAGTTACAAAATTATGGGAGAATAAATTGAACATTCCACATGTGTCAGATCAAGCAATACAAGCAAAGCTTGACAAGGTGCTAAAATCTTACGATGAATGTGTCAAGAGGGGAAATATGATGCCCTAAATAAACTTTTTAATATCACAGAAGTAAATTGTCAATGGTTATCCACTGAAGACAAACAACTCTACCACCTACAAGTGCAAAGCAAAAAAGTGGGGTACTGAACAGGTCAAGTTGCAAGCAAGGAAACCATTCACCCTTCAAAAAAACGAAAACTGCCTGATGAACCTATATTACCATCAACGTCTTACGATCTTTCATCTAGTGGTAGTAGTTGCTCTGAATCTGATGACAGCGAATATAAGGATGAAAATGAGACTAATCACCCACCAACCAGAAAACACAACAGAAGTAAAGTTGCAGCTAACTTGGTGACATCTGCTGGAGTATCGACAAATAAAGCTGCTGAAATATGCAAACAATTGTCACATAATGAATTGACATTCCAGCTCCAAGTCAAGCAGCAATTTACAACTCAATATACAAAGAGGCTGCTACACTGAAGAAGGAAATGATTGAAAAGATGCAGTTGGAAACATGGTCTTTACATTTCGATGGAAAGCGGATTGATGAAAATGAGCACCAGGTAGTATGAAAGAACCGAAATAAAATTGGATGCACTGCGTTTGGAAAATGGCAAGGCTGAAACTATTGCTGAAGGAATTGCAAAAGTCACTAATGAATACAACTTATGACATGCAATAAAAATGATCATTGCTGATACACGTAGCTTTAACATTGGGAAAAATAGTGGAGTTGTAAGATTACAACAAATGTTCTCGGATAAGATTTTCAACAAACCACAATTTATCAGCTGCCAGCATCATATTCTGGACAGGATTCTCCGTTTGATGATGGGCGAAGAACTTTTGGCGCTAACACCAATTCTCCAAACATCGAATATCCATTTGTGTCTCAGCTAATAAAGAATTATGAGAAACTAAAATCACAGTTTGTTCATGGAACAGAAGAGATTCTCATTAAGTCAGGATGGAGAGATGACATGAAGTTTTTGTACCATTTAACACGAGTGTTTAGATTCTTTGAAGGAAAAGGGCATTTTCCTTTGATTAACTTTCACAAAATTGCAAGTATCAGTAATGCGAGGTGGAATTCAAAAGCAATTCTCGCTATCCTTGCATTCATTCTTATACCTACAACAAGGAAGACTTTGGTGAAGATATGCAGATTCATTTCGTACAAATGGGCAGCGTACTTGTTTAGAAATCAGCCCGTAAGGTCCCCGTAAGGGCGCCGCCGCTACGGTCCCCGTACGATAGTCGGTGTTTTGCTATGTACTAACATTTCTCCCACCATCGTACGGTGACCGTAAGGGTAAGGACGGGGAAAAACTCGCTGTGTTTGAGGGAATTTTTCCCCGTTCAGCTGATGGTCGCTTTGGCCAATCACAACGCAGGATGCTTCTCTGCCTAGACGCTTCAGCCAATCATCGTGTTTGGTGACACTGACTCTCAGCTGAGAAGAACTCAAAAACAAAACAGAGGACAGGCTTGGATGAAATATATGAAGTGTTTGCCAGTTTGAGAAGTGCAGTGAGCAGAAAGCATTACTCACAATATTACCAGCATAGCTACTGCTGCATGTTGTGCATCAGTACTGCACATTACTATTATACAATAATGTACGAGTACATTAAAATGCCTTCAGTATACTGTACAGACTGAATCGCTCTGATATTTAACATTTCAGCCGTACAACACTTATTACGACATTAATGTGCGTTTTGCAAAACTAAACTGACACTGTTGTACACTGTACAGTACTGTACCTGACATTTTATGTCGAACAAAAGCATCCTAGAAAAAGCACCCTGGGATAAAAGCCCCAGCAAAGAAAATAAATTTGTGTAGTTTTTTATTTTATTTTTTATTTAACTAACCTGACCTAAGAGCCTAAAGTAACCTGACCAAAGGTAAGTGAACAGCCTAATCAAGCCAACGAGCCTAACCTAACCAAACCTTAACCAAACAATTTCACCTTATCTAACAACCTAACAATACCTAACTAAATAACCTAACCTAACAGAACTTAGCTGAAGAAACATAAGAGCCACATAGAACAAGCTAACCTAAGCCAGCAAAAAAAAAATAATAATAATAATAATAATAATCGACCTAACAAGCTAAATTTATCCAACCCTAACCTTGCTCTGAGATTCACATATATACTGTTCTCAGTCATTCCTCACTTTTGCCAGAAAATACTGAATAATTCCTTTCTAAGTCCTAAGAGGGATTCCATCCCTTCTTTGAATTTTTGAATAAATATATACTCGGGTTAATCTTAAATTTTTATGGCATGGAATTTAGTGGTTTTAGTGAAAATTTTGGTATAATCTGTTTATATTAAGATTTTGTACTTTTATGTGGCCATAACAATTATGTGAGGATCCAAATTTTGTCCTTACTCTCAGAAGGCACAAATCAAAAGCCAAAAACCATAAAATCAAACCAACATAACAGGCTTTTATGACTTTTTTTTTTTTTAAATTAATTGCCCCTTGAAATGTCAAAATTCCCCTTGCCCTGTTCACAGAACTATCATATGCAAACTCAACATAACCCTAAACTTAAATTAGCCTAGCCTAATAAATTAAGATAATTTTAACCCACTGTACCCCCTCCACAATATGTCTACCCCCGATGTATATATGTCCCCCCCCCCCAATGCATACATGCCCCCACTAAACTTGCTGACCTAGCACGCCTTCCCAGGGCCTGAAGCCTGGGAACATGGCGCCACTGTTCAGTTCATAGCAGACAGCCAAGACGGGCAGACTATTTTGTTGTGAGCTCGTAATAAACTCCTTATCTAGCTGTTTGTACACGGAGTTTCTATCACCAAAGTATTGCAAGTTACATTTGGTAGCAGCGGTGTTTCGAACCATCAGATTCTGACCGCCTCCTCCAATATTTAGTGACACCAACAGATACACAACGTCTCGCATCTCCCTGCCTCACCCCTCCTCAGTGCCTCTGGTGGTGTAATAACTGGCTGTGTTTTCCGGGTATACAATTTTTCTCACCAGTGCTCACCTCTCAAACAACACCACCCACACACCTTGTTCCTGCCCACGAGTGTCACCATCGCCATCCTACGCACCTGTTGCACCTGTTCCCGGCACCTGTTCCAAACTCATCGTAACTCCTGCCCCCACGGTGCCACTTATCACTGTCTGCCCACTGTCTGCCCACCGCCATTCTCTGCATTTGCAACTCAGCAGCTCTACACCTGCATTGAACCAACATCTGCCCTCACAACCCACCACCGGCCCCGCCGCCGCCCCATCTGGTCTGCATTACGTGAGCTTCCTAAGACCGCCACTCCCTGCCGGTGACTCATCACAGCCACTCTCCTCTCCACCCAGCTGTCTCTCCACCACCGCCCTGCCCGGCCTCGCCCCACCCCGCCCCGCCCCGCCCCGCCCCGCCCGAGCCCCGCTACGCCCAGCCACACCTGCACGTCATACATCTCGTCAATCCCGTCTCTACTGTGTAACTATAGTATACCTTACCTTTCTATAGAGATTATCCTCGATTTTCTCTACAGATTGGATATTGTAAATATTCCATCTCATTTCCATTACCCCGTTTTCATCTTCACCTACGTTATTTATTATCCATCTCATCCTTCGCCTTTTATTTAAACCATCCATCCCCGCACCTTCATTCATTTTCACACCTACTCGTGTATTCCATCCTCTCATTTTTATATTATACATTTCCACCTACGTATCCATCTTCATCCTTCATTTCATCTTCCATTGCTGCATTAAATGTCATACTTTCCACGTCAACCGCTTAATGCCAGCCCTCTCGACCCTGAAACATCACCTAATCATACACCGTCTACCGACTCTAACACGATCACTCATTTACGAAGTGGCAAAGAGTACCTCCGCCTTGTATCTGACACTTCCGTTTCACTTCCCGCAGACCCACTTCCTACCCACCCTACACTCGTAAATCCAGATACCTCCTCCTCTACCCCTCCCTCTCCACTCCCTTCTTCTTCCTCTACTCCTTCCCCTGTCATTCACTCTCCTGCCTCCCTTCATACCCCGTCTTGCTCGCCCTTAAATACCATTACCTTCTCTCTCTCCCACACCTCTCCTACCGCCACTTCTGCACTCCCAGCCATGGCCAACCCTCCACAGTCTATCTATCTCGACGATGCCAATCGTCCCAAATTAACCGGCCAGGACCCAACTTGGTCTGTCTATGATTTCCTCAGAGAAGTCGAAACAGAAATCCACAATAGGCAGATCACCAATGAATCGCTCAAAGTAGCCTATCTCATGGGTCGCTTGCACCACGGCAAATTGGACATCGGATCCGCGATCCGTGCAGGACATTTCGAAAACATTCATATCTTTGCTGATTTTCGTACAGAACTCATCAGCCTTTGTTGCCAGCAATCAAATACCGCGTCTCTCATGGGATTCATTAATCTCCTAAACCAACTAGATGAGGACTTGAGGGTCCCAGCACACCATGCCAAGCTCCGCGAAGCTGCCGTCGCCATGAAAGCAACTAGTAGCGAGATGCTCCAATTACTGGTAGGCATGAAATGGTTAGAAGACAATAATGGCATTCCAATGCTTTCACTCACCAACTTTGCTCACTTAATTGGTTACCTGAGATTCCTTCACTGGCTTACTCCTAAACAGCGAGAGCTAGCCTTGGAAATAGGTTTCAGTCCAGGAGATAAAATTATTCAGGTCACTAAAGCCATTCATGAAAGAACAGGTTCGAGCTACATGCGTCAGGGCACCACCCAACCCTTGGCCTCCTCAGTTTGTCACACCTCCACTACCCCAGACCAATCTCGCTCCCGTCCCACCACACGCGGCAGACCTACCACGCATCGTTCTCCTACCGCAGGTCGTGATCAATCTAGCGCCCGACGGAACAGACAATCTTCGATTCTTTGCTGGCACTGTGGTCATCCTGGACATCGAGCATCCAGTTGCGACCGTACATACAGACGTCCTCACTCCCAAACCAGACAGCGTACGCCTTCCCGCTCACGTCGTCCACACTACAAATACCATAAATCAAGCACGACTCACACCACTGAGGAATGTCCTTACCTCAACCACCACCAGTCGGGGGAAGCGCCGCACCCGTATCGGCCCAATATCACATGGAACCAAAAACCCAACTCCCCATCCGCCATGTAGGTCCCATAACATCCTCGGGTTTAGTCATTCTCAGATGCAGTCATGACATACCAACGTCATTCTTCTTGGACACAGGATCTATAGTAAATCTGATCTCCGACAATTCCTTACATCTTCTTCAACTACATCACAACCACGTCAGTTTCCTTGAACCACCAGACATTCGCCTATGTGGTGTCGAAGGCTCAGAGTTTAAGGTTAAGGGAAGAGTCACCCTTAAAGTCAAACTACACAGAGATTTGCCCCCTATCCCAATTGAATTTCATGTCACTAATGACTTGCAGTATCCCGCAGATGCCCTTATTGGTTTCTCCACCATGCCCCAACACTCCATTGCATTATTACCTGCTTGTGGTAGTATAGACATTTCTGGATTCCCGGTTTACAGTATGGAATGTCCCCATCCTGTTCTTACGATCAAATCAGTCCTTCAGTTACCATTGTCCCGATTGCTACCAAAAAGTCCAGACCAGCCCAAACCACCACTATCATCATCTGAGAATACAGAGATCATCCCTATACTGACTGCGAGCAAGGACATAAATTCCTCAATGTCTACTGATACATCATCTCAGCCTTCGGACATGGCTCTTACCTCCTCTCCCGACAACACTATCGCTGACTCAGACATGTCTCAATTACCTACCTCACACAGTGTGAATGATCTTCTCCAACACGCAGAGATGAAACGTGCAGTAACGAACACATGCACAATTTTGTTACCGCATGAGTTCACCAAAGTCTCTGTTTGTGTTGCTGGTGTGAAAGAAGGAGTGGGTGTACTAACACTACCTGAGACGTGTTGTGTGCATGGCTTGTCTTATGAGTCAGCGTGGTGTACAGTCTTGGAGGACAGTTTATGCTACCTGTACTTGCTCAGTGTCACAAATGCTCCACTAAAACTTAAAAGTGGTGTAAAGATTGGAGACTTCCTAGTATACCCAGCGGCCAAAAAGGTGTGCCAGGATTCCTCAATTCCTACTATTCAGACTGATGATAGTACGCCAATCGGTGTATGTACTATTAACTCTACGGGATCTGCGCCGACATATTCACCCGATATGCTCTCACATCTCACTTGCACAGATTTCACGGAAAATACACCTCAACTCCTCGACCTTCTGACCTCGTACAGAAACGTGGTTGCCTTACTCGGTGAACCGATGGGTAGAACAGATCTTGTCAAACATACGATTGAACTACTACCAGGAACTCAGCCGATTTACATACCAGCGTATCGATTTCCTCACAGCCAGAGAAAGCAGACAGATCAAATGGTACAGAACATGTTAGACCAGGACATTATTGAACCCTCCGTCAGTCCATGGAATAGCCCACTTTTCTTAGTACCAAAGAAGGACGGCAACTTTAGACCATTAGTCGACTATTGTAAGGTCAATTCTGTCACCATTCCAGACCGTTTCCCGTTACCCGTCCTCACTGAATTGCTAGAATCCCTTGGTGAAAACAACTTAGTCTTTTCATCTTTAGACCTCCTCAGCGGGTACTGGCAGGTCGAAATGGAAGAATCCTCTCGCCCAGTTACAGCCTTTAGCACCCCTTCCGGACATTTTCAGTTTAAGAAACTCCCTTTTGGTCTGAGAAATGCTCCTTCTGTGTTCGTGCGACTTATCCATTCAGTCCTCAGCGGTATGATGGGACACTCTCTTTTTGCTTACCTAGATGATATCATTGGTGTGAGTAAATCCATCCCTGATCATTTTACCAAACTCCAGCAAGTCTTTGAACGCCTCCAGCTCGCAGGCCTGAAAATCAATCTCAGTAAATGTGACTTCCTGCAAAAGAAAATCAAATTCCTAGGCCATGTCGTAGATGCACAAGGCATTCATACTAATGAGGATAAAACTAAGGCAATTATTAACTTCCCAGAACCTACCACTACCGAAGCTGTACGAAGTTTCCTGGGCCTCAGTGGCTATTATCATAGATTCATTAAAGACTACGCAAAGATCGCCGCTCCTCTGACCCACTTACTCAAGCAGAATGTGCCTTTTGTTTGGACTACCGACCAGTCACAGGCTTTCCAAAGGCTAAAGACAGCTCTTGTAAATGCCCCTGTTCTAGCGTTCCCTGATTATACCACACCGTTCCTTCTCTGCACAGACGCCTCAGGCACTGGACTTGGTGCCGTTTTGATGCAAGTCGATGAAGCATCAAAGAAGCGCGTAATAGCGTATGCTGCTCGCACCCTTACAACCGCTGAATGTACCTACAGTGTCACAGATCTCGAAGTGCTAGCGGTAGTCTGGTCTTTGAAACATTTCCGAGATATAGTCTATGGTTATCCACTGCATATCCAAACAGACCACCTTCCACTATGTGATTTGTTTAAGAATTGCAACCTAACAGGTAGGCTAGCTAGATGGTCTGTCATCATCCAGGACTTTAATCCCACTTTTCAATATGTACCAGGCAAGTTGAATGTAGTCGCAGACGCACTCTCACGTCACGTAGCAGCAGCTATAACATCACTGCAGCCCGAAGTAACTGAAATCACTACACTAACGTCAAAAGTTGTTCGAAACTTTCAGCGCCAAGACCTCATATCATCCAAAGTCATTTATTTCCTAGACTCTGGCGATGCCTCGACCTTACTTACTCTGACAGTATCACTAGATGAGTTCATGCTAGATGATGATTTCTTGTACAGGAAAACACTACTAACAGGCAAAGATATGCCCAATCGCGAAGTACGCCAACTTGTTGTCCCCACTGCCCTGATACCAAAGGTCCTTCATATTGTTCATAATACTCCTCAAGCTTCCCATCCAGGTAAAGACCGATGCTTGCGCCTAGCACGTCTCAAATACTATTGGCCAACCATGCACCGCGATATCAATGCCCACTGTGACTCTTGCCTCTCCTGCCACCGCCACAAAGGATCAACCGGCTTACCAGCACCTCTCTTACAATACCCAATCCCGTCACGACCATGGGAAACTGTCTCAATCGATCTCTTAAAACTACCTCTCACAGAATCTGGCACTGAGTACTTGTTCGTAGCGGTCGACCACTTCTCCCGCTACTGTGTCCTCGTACCCCTCTCCGACAAGACCGCGAAGAGCATTGCACGTGCCCTTGTAGATCACGTAATTTGCCCGTTCAGTACCCCTCATACCATTCTTACTGACAACGGTACAGAATTCAACAATAGCCTTCTCGATGAGATCTGTCGCCGCTTTCATATCAGTAAGTGCAATGTCGTGCCTAACCATCCGGCTTCCAATGGCCTTGTAGAACCCCACAACCGGAAAATCTTAGAGTGCCTTAGACATCTAGTCTCCCATAGTTCGTCCTGCATCCATTGCTGAATCTCCCTTCTTCATCCTCTTTGGTTTTGACAAGGACCTCTCATACTCTCTCTTATCCTCAAAGCCAGAACCCATCTACAACATGGATGATTATGTTAAACTAAAATGGCCAACTTCCAGACAATCCACCAGTATGTCCAATCCACTTTGGCTTCCTCTCAGGAGGACATGCTGGAGCGCCAACATAAGTCCGCCTTTCCTATCACTATCAGTGTAGGCGATCTTGTCTTTGCTCATTCCCATACGCGTTCCTCTAAGTTGGATGACAAATTTACAGGGCCCCACCGTGTCCTCACTCAACAAGGCAACAAATTTCACCTCCAGGACCTGTCCACTAAGGACACCAGATGGGTCCACATCGATGACTTAAAGCGAGCACCCCGTGACCTCGTGTTGAAAGAGTCCCTTACACAACCTCCTGACTCCCCTTCCCCTCCACACATCCCTCAATCTACTTTGTCTCCACCTATCCCTCAGTCTCCTTCATCTCCACCTCCACCTACTCATTCATCAACCAATCAATATCGGTCCAAACTGCGCTCTGCCCATCAACCTCTTCAAGACCTCCCCCATTAACTCTACCCTGATTTTCTAGGTACGATGTTAGCGATCTCCCTGCTGGCAGTGCTGACCCTCCTGGGGTCTGGGTCAGGTCAGGACGATGGTGGAGTACGTCCCGGGGCCTTGGTCGGCTCGGGAGGCAAGGTAATGCTTATCGAAGACATAGCCTCCTTGCGCTATGATCTTGCGCCCCTGGCCGACGTAGCCATTGCCCTACCTACCTACGCGCACCAGCTCCATGGAATCAGGAACCATCTCACGGCCATCATGGGGACACACAACCCAAATAAGTATCTCTATAACCTTTTCCTACCACTCTCCTGGCAATTGCAATACATAAGTAACAGATTCACTGAGCTTAATGACGCATTTTCCATTCAGACACCCGTTGGTCGTTCTCGTGTGAAACGAGGTCTCTTCGACTTCGGTGGTGAGATTCTGAGTGGCTTGTTTGGCGTTACTACAGCCAGTGACATTTCTGGCTTCAAATCTGATCTCACTCATTTAGCTTCAGCTCTAGAATCCCAACGCTGAGTCATTAAAATCCAACACACTATGTTACAGAAGCTCACGACCCACCTCAATGAAGTCACGTCCACTCTAAACAATTTCATTGATATCTTACAACGCCACCTTTCAGATCTCAACGTTATCTCTCAGTTCTTCTACCTCAAACTCAACATGAATAATCTCCAACTGGCCATTGACTCTCCTGTCTCAAGTCTCTACCTTGGTTCGTATCCTGGTCGATGCTATAAATGGATGTGTCACTGCCGACTTAGTACCTGTCTCAGCTCTCCGTTCTGTCCTGGAATGGGCTCATTCCACCTTTGGTCTCTCCCCAGTCCTCCCCTACTCCTCCCTTGAATATTATTATCCTGTTCTCGAAGCCACTCTTCTCACCACATACGTCATCGTCCATATTCCTCTCCGTTCTGCCATAACCTTTAACCTTTTCCACATCATTCCCTTCCCTTTCCGCCTCAACAACTCCTTGTTACAAGTATCTGTTCCTTCAGAATATTTCCTCCTCTCCCATGATCATCTTTCAGTTGCTTTCCTTTCTTCCACAGACCTCCAGAAATGTTCCTCCCTTACTCCGACCTCTCGTCTCTGTGCTTCCCACCTTTTCACTATCTTCCCTAGCAGTGCTACACCCTGTGAGTCTGCTTTAATTCGCAACCATTCCATCTACTCGGCCTGTTCTTTTGTCCCAGCTCCTGACCTCCCGGTCCACCATGCTCACCTCAACCATGTCCAGTACTTCTTCTTTGCTGTTCCCATCTCTGTCACAATTCTGTGTCCTGGTTCTTCGGTTCGATCCATCCCCGCTAGTGGTCTCTACGAAACACCAGACTATTGTACCATCAAATCAGAGTCCGTCATCACTTACGCCACTCGCTATCACCAAGCTGTCCGTAAACACTCCTATGACATCTTTCAACCAATCGACATGCCTTCCACCCTACCATCTACCAACACCTCCCCTAATTTGCGTGTGCTAACATTCCTCAGTGACAGTGATTTCATTATGGATCAATTTTCTCTGGCTTCCAGCCATTCATGGGTTCATCCAACAGTTGTGTTTCCCCCTGTGGTTATCGCTTTCGTAGGTTTTCTACTCATCATATGTGCAGTGCATTGTTGTGTCAAAAAAATGGAATGCCAACTCCAGGAAATCAGAGTCGCTACAGGCATAGTACGCCTTACACACGACGTAGAAACTGCCCGTACTTAGTGCCCTCACATTCAGTGATTACCAGTGCCATCTGACAATTAACCAAACTGTGAACAGAACTCTGCCTACTAGAAAATGATGGTATTTCTTTAATGCATTACTGAGTGACAGTGTATCCTACAGAAAATTAAAAAAAAAAAAAAAAAAAATGAACGAAGAACAACAATAGAACTCTCATTTCTACTTGTTTATCATGTATCAAACTATTATTGTTTAATCACCATTATATCTATGTATGCCTTCGATCCTTACTGGACACATACCTATTAATCCTTGTATATCTTATATGTATATATCCTTCTAATTCCCTCCCCTCAACATGGCCATGTCTCCCCTACTGCCCCTGTATCATACTTATCATTTGTACAAACCTCCCCAGTCCTGCCTTAGTAATATAATCAAACACCATATCACTCCTGGTGTCAGGAGACACCATCTCAGCTACCCGGGGGAGTAGTGTACCCCCTCCACAATGTCTACCCCCGATGTATATATGTTCCCCCCCAGTGCATACATGCCCCTACTAAACTTGCTGACCTAGCACGCCTTCCCAGGGCCTGAAGCCTGGGAACACGGCGCCACTGTTCAGTTCATAGCAGTCAGCCAAGACGGGCAGACTATTTTGTTGTGAGCTCGTAATAAACTCCTTATCTAGCTGTTTGTACACGGAGTTTCTATCACCAAAGTATTGCAAGTTACACCACCCCATTCCAGTAATAAACTACCCTTACTTAAATAACCTAAATTTAAAATAATCTGGTTTAAACTAAAAGTAACCAAGGTTTAACCCAATTCTTACACCAACCTAATCTCACCTAACCTTAAATTAGCCTAACATTAGTTTAACATAGCTAACCTTATCAATACTCAATCCAAAAATAAATCTTACCTAACAAAAATAAACCTAATCTAACCAACATTTAACCTAACCTAACCTAATTCTTAAATTAACCTACCCTAACCCAGTACTAACCTAACCTTACATGAGCCCAAATTAAACTAAGCTAACCTTACAATAATCCAGTCCACATATAAAAAAACCTAACCTAACGAAAATTAACCTAATCAAAAATAACCTAACCTTGATTTTAAATTAACCTATCCTTTCTTGAAACTATATTAGAAAAGGGATTTTTTTTTTCTAGGGGCTTGACCTATTAGGCTATTCTCCTAGAGGTTCTTGTCCTGACGGTGTACTCTACTGCACAACAGAACATATTATACTACAGCACTACACCTTACACTATATCACACTAACATTGCTGTACACTACTATAGACTACATTAAAGCACACTATAATTTTCTACCAACCTAAAGCATACGTTAATACTTTAAAACACTAATATATAGTACTACACAACACTGATGAGCATTTAATACAGTAGAACACTAATGAACACATACTGAAACCACCAATTTACACTAATGTACAATTCAGCGCACTGTATATTGTTGTACAGCACCTCTATTAACTACCCAGTTTAGTGAAATAATTCGTTTACGCAAGAGAATGCTTAATTCAATTTATTTTCGGGTGTCTGAAAGATACGAGAGACGTTAAGGGTGGTCGGGCCCAACCTTAGCGGCGATCGTAACTCCGGCTCCCGTAAGGTCTCCGAAAGTGTTTAGTGCATGCCAACATCCGACGCCGCTCCTTTTTCCCACGCGCGTAGCGAGTTACGGGACCGTAACTGCGTTAGTGCATCCAGGTGAGTTCACCGAGTGTCACTAGCGATCCCCTGCGGGGTGAAGATGACAGGATCGATAATGAGATGACGCCGCGCAATTGATATCCAGTGACGATGGATTTAGGAAGATGATGCAACATCCTCTACGGCAGTATTGTAGTGCCAGTAAGTTAGGTTAAGATATAAGTGTAACTTAGATGTAAGGTAGTTGTAATTTAGTAATTAAGAACAATTTATTATAAGTGTGAATAATTATAATCTAGTATAAGTGTATTATAAGTATAAAATAAGAATGATTTTTTTGTATCGTAGAGATAAGTAGAAGAGAACTTCTACGTATCATGTAATTCGCATTATTGCATCAGCCGACCACACTCCCTCCTCCCCTCCATACAACACGCGGGTAGCGGAGTTGAACATTTAAATTGGCTTAATCTTCATAACCTCTTACTAGAATAAATTCAAAGATATCTGTCGGTCTCAAGTAATTTTAGTGTTAGAAATGCTAATTGAGAAAGTGCCAGAGGGGGAGAAACAGTCCATAATATTCTATATATTTAGTTACCCCGAAATATCGATCAATGTGTATTCCCACGTTGGTTAACTGATGAAATAGCATCCGAACATTATTACGAAGGCTTAATATTAAGTGATGTGATCATTCTTGATACTACTTACATTTTCTCCATCATCGTGTAATCTTGGTGAGATACGATAAGCTCTAAAGAAGTCAATTCCCAAAAGGGTAATGTGAGACCTACCTGTTAACGTGAAAGCTGTAACTGGAAGTTAATGTCCTCGAATGCAATCGGACCAGTTCTCCCAGCTTTTATAAAGGCAGGGCCCGCTTTAGCATATTTACCGTTGAAAAAAATCATAACCACACAGTAAAAAAGCCTGATCAGAGTGATGTGACTTTTATACTGTGTGGTTATAGTTTTCATCAATGGTAAATATGTAAATATTGGAATATTAATTAGGGTTGACAGTTGACATATTTGAAATAGTTCCTCCACCCACTGATCATTTCTAATATAGATGTCCCTTACGTTAAGCCAAGTTCCTCGCCTGACAGTCACAGCTGATGAGTGCAAGTGTGCAGTATAGGAAGGTATTGGACACTTGCAGTCGATGGTGGTCTGCTGGGTGAGGTTCTTCACTTTTTGTATAAATTATGTAAATACATTATACCATCTTGCTAAAGTTATTCTAATTAGGGACGACAGCTGACGTGTATGAAAATGTTCCTGACTCGTCTGGTTCCCTTTCATATATTGATGTCCCCTGTATTAGGTTGTGCCTCGACTGACAGTCACCAGGTGATGAGTGCAGGTATGTAATGTAGAAAGGCATTACATATCTGCAGTCGATGGAGTTCTCTTGGTCGAGGCTTTTTTACCATTAGTGTAGGTCTAGTTATTTGTCTCTTAGGATTTAGTATAGGTTAGCGATTTGTCTGTTAGGTGGTTAGTTTTAGGGTATTTTGATTAGGTATTTTTGATTATAAGTAATATAAGGTTAGAATAAAAAAAATAATAATAAAAATACAAAAAAATAATAAAATAATTATTATTTATATATGGGTACGTGTGCATGAAAGTGTTTATGTTCATATGCATGGATGTGTGTATGTATGTATGTATGTATATATGTATGTTCGTATATATATGTATATATGTGTCAATGTATATACTCGTACATATATATATTTTTGCCTTAATGACCAGGGGCTCCGGCCTGAATGGTCGATAGGCAAAAAAAAAAAAAAAAAATCGCTTAATGACCAGGGGCTCCGGCCTCAATGGTCGATAGGCAAAAAAAGAGAGAAAAAAAAAAGCTTTAGTTGAGGTCACATGGCTACGAGGTGGCCCAGCCCCCCCCCCTTCTCTAAAAGGCGGGGGAATCAATTACTACTACTCAGTCGAGGTATTTTTACCATTAGTGTAGGTCTAGCTATTTGTCTCTGTAGGATTTAGTATAGGTTAGCGATTTGTCTGTTAGGTGATTAGTTAAAGGGTCTTTAGATTAGGGTTTTCTTTATAATGTAAGGTCTAAAAGATATAAAACCAAAAAATAAAAAATAAAAAACTACATAAAAAATCAATAAAATAAATATTATATATATGTACGTGTGCGTGTCTGTACTGTATATATGCATGGAAGTGTGTGTGTACGTATGTAAATATATATGTTTGTATATATATCTGTATATGTTTATATGTATATACATATTTATACATATACGGCCTTAATGACCAGGGGCTATGGTCCCATTGATCGATAGGCATAAAAAAAAAAAAAAAAGTGTGCGTGACAACCACTGCTTTTCGTCTGGTCCACAGGTTAGTGATGAAGACTCATAATTCCCCTTTCCGTTATTTCCTCATTGAAATTATAGAGAATACAGTGATTAACAGTGTATTCAATAGCAAAGTTCTTGTGTGACTGCATCGCCTTTGGTTGATTCGCAGATTCTAACATCAAATGAAGTCGTAATCTGCCAGTGCGTCACCACGCTTACATACCCCCCCCCCTCCCTATTCATTGTGTTAGGCAAAAAATCTAAATCATTGTACCTTAACCTAAGTCGAGGAGTTTTCTGTATTATAAGTCACAAGGGAAACAGTGTAATCGAAGTTTATTTCATTAGTCTAAAAAGGTAATCTAATTCTCGAAAGTTGTGTAAATATTGAATTAGGTCATTTTGGTCTTACAGTTTATTGAATTGAGTGTTATAATTAACTCTCATCATTGATTTGAAAGTGTTATTGTAGGAGAGTGGTGCAGGATGTATTATTAAGTGGTGTTTATATCATTTTACTATCGTCCCTCCTCGAGTCCTTCAGTGACCAAGGAAAACGACATCCACTCATAACTTTTAAGGTCCTTCTATTAAGTGGTATTAGAACAGTGTTAACAAGGGAAGTGAGTCTGTGGATTTAAGCATGTATCTAATTTTGGGTAGGATTAAAATCAATATTATACTCTTTAAGTTTGGGTTTCCAACTACCCTTCTTTGATGGCTATACGTATGGGGCGGCCCGCAAGGTGTACTAAAGTCGTTCTATTTTATGAAGGCAGTTTGGGTGGGGCGCTCTGGGACCTCACACTGTTAGCTCTGTTGTCACATCGCCGCCGACACACGTGTAATTATTTGTGTTCACCTCTCTCTCTCTCTCACACACTCCTATTTTAAGCTAGTAACTACTTATAAATGAATTTTAAACACTCTGTTTAGATGTAATTCAATAAAAAAGTGGTAGTATAGTATAAATCTCATAAGACTTGTCAGAGTTGCCTTTGAGACGTTGTCAGGTGGTGACACGAGGGACAGCCCTGCGTGAGTGGGTCATACTCGGTCAGTCTCCCGCCATGAAAGCTATTAAAAAAAAAAAAAAAAAAAACGCACCTATAGACTTTTACCTCAGGGATGGTGTGGAAAAAAAAGTCGAAAACAAGAGAAAAAATTAAGAAAATACAATTAGTAGTAGTTAATATATAATATGAGACAGAGAGAGAGAGAGAGAGCGCACGTGTGTGGCGACGATGTGGCAACAGAGCGAACAGAGTGAGGTCCCAGAGAGCCCCACTCAAACTGCCTTGATAAAATAGAACGACTGTAGGGAGAATGACAACTCGAGAACTTAAGCCTACCTAAATTCATGCTGACCCATTCAGTATGAAATCTGATCCTACAGTTTGGACATAAGTCGGGTAAGTCATTGGTATTTATTTCGGAGTAAAAGGGGCGTAAAACACCCCAGTTGGTTTGGGTTACACTAAAACAGGCTCGGTAACTTAGTAGCCACGTTGGTAAGTCAAAAGTGTCATGCTCAAGGTCAGTACAATGACGGATAACCGTAAAGAATATCACGCTGCCATACCTACCATCCTCCATAAATTCTAATACAACCTTGAAGTGAACTGAGACGACTAGAACCGGCATAGAAACTTCACCTGATACTAAATTCCCATTATCGTCACTCTTGTAATTTCAACTTTAAATTCAGTGCGCATCCTGGTGATTTACACTCCAACTCTAGGCAGTGGTATAAGAAATTGTTGTAAGAGGAGAGATTGTAGTGATAACAAAGTTTTGTGGGATCAGAATCATCGTAACATTACTCTGGTGCCTTAACGGTGAGACATTCATTAAAATATTCGGCAATACACTGGTGGCCAGTAAGTTATACATAAAAAAAATCCCTACCAATACACTGGTGGCCAGCGGTGGGCTTAATTTAAAATTCCTACCAATACAGTATTTTTCTATCATTTTTCGACCCTAGTAACTTCAGGCTCAACTCCAAGTCAACCTGATACCCCTTTCTAATACTGTTGCTCCTTTCAATTTCCTGTGAAAAGAGAATGGCTATGAGTATGAACAGTCGGCTGAATTCTGTGGACTTTTGTTAAAAAAAAAAAGTAACATACGTACACAAATTATTTTTTTATCAGTTAATGAGTGTTACCACACATGAAACATATATATATATATATATATATATATATATATATATATATATATATATATATATATATATATATATAAAGATGCCCCTCTGGATACCCCAAAGACCCCATTGCGATAACTCCTGGGGGTACTGAAGCACTACTTTAAGAACATCTACGGGTGTACACTGTTTCTATTGGAGAAAACTGGGAAGGAGGGTGAAAATTAATGCCTATCGACTGCACGAGGGTCATTTTCTTAGACCCATTTATCCTCTAGATTCTAGAATACGATCCGAAACGGTCTATGTTGTGTCCACGTCCCCAAACGTGCTGCTGGGTGAACAGGAACAAGAGGCAAGCAAACTCTGTCCAAGAGTCCAACCGGCGAGGCTAGAACTTGGGTTCTCCCAGTTGCAAGCTGGATGCAATGACCAGTACACCATCGACTGCCCCCAAGAAATAGGGGTACTAATGGTTTGGTATAGTAGGACTCGCGTACGTTTGCGGCTGTGGTGTGGCCCCGCACCTGTGTACAATGGTGCCACGTTTCCCCAACTTGCGATGTGAAACGGAAGCTATTTATGTACAAGGCATCACAAATTCGATAAATTCAGATGAATAAAACTTACACTTGTGTATTTTGATGGATGAATCAACAGTAATCTTATTATGCATAAAATATTTATACAGTAACACAGAAACATGGCATGCATATTGTACAGTGTTGCTAAAAGAAATTGTAGTCACTTTTAATGGTTTTTAGCGTAGTTTTAGGGTGGGTAATAATATCACAGTTATGGATATAAGATAATGAGCCTGAAAAAAGAAGAAATATGCCAATATCCAAAGTAAAAGAAATAATTCATGTAATTCTTGTGAGTGGCAACACTGACACACCCATCTGGCCTAAGGTAAAGTACGTACCTCCATAGACCCAAGCATAGCTTGTACAGGTGTTGCTAGGGAAAAATGCTCACATTTACTGGCTTTTACCATAATTTTAAGGGAGAGGAATAATCACATTTATAATCATAAGCTAATATGTAGGGCAAAATAGTAGGCATATGCCAATACCGAAGTAAAAAAAAAAAAAAAAACATTATTCACTCGCGAGCGGCAACACTTCCACACCCAGTCGGTGAGAGAGAGAGAGAGAGAGGGAGGCAGGAGAGGGGCATGCATTGAATGCATTGTCGGCATCACTAAATATAACAAAACCAAATTAACAAATGAAAGCACAATTATAAATAACTTATAAAAGAATCAAAAGTACTCAGGGTGGCTCACATTTCCCGCCAGGAGAGAGAGAGAGAGAGAGAGAGATAACTGTATAGAAAACGTGGCAACACTGTACACAGGTGCGGGCCACACCACAGCCGCAAACGTACGCGAGTCCTACTATAGTACAGAACTGGACTGCTGATGGAACAATTGTGCTATCTTTTCGTTTTAACTTAGCCCAGTTTTTGTCACTTTTCAGCCTATTTCACCTAGTTTAGTGGCAGAATAAGACAGTGCAACGGCTTTACAGCCGTTCCGTAGTGCATATTAATAACTACAGTACATAGTGTCAATCTCTTGCCACAGCTCATCATTCAAGAAAGCGGAGTAGCAATATTAGGCCAAGTTGTAGTGAAGAGAGAATATTTAAATTCGCAACTGGGGCAGGCAACTGTTTGAAGGCAAGAGTTTCCTTTTAACAGCCATACCCATTTCATTCCGAAGATGCATTTACTGTACTATTATTTGCTGCCACCACATGATTTTATTAATCTCCGGAGACACTTTTCGTACTGATGGGGTTAGATTTGGTATTCATCAAAACCATTGTTGTTTAATACCATCCGCTAACGTTTACTCGGTCAGTCTATAACTAATGCTGTGTCGTCTAGCTTTACTTCCCTGTCTCCCTTTCACGTAAGTCCCAACACTTCTGACTGTAGTTCTGCTTAGTACTCTTCTCTCTCTCTCTCTCTCTCTCTCTCTCTCTCTCTCTCTCTCTCTCTCTCTCGTTCCACTTCGTTTCACTTTGATTGCAATGTGCTTGGTAGTTACGTGAGTGAAGGCAAAACTATGAACAAACAGCCATGCACATCACTCATGCTCAGCGATTTCAGCCAGGGAACGGTTTTCATCACATTCTTGCCATTCCTTGAAAATTTTATTCAGCTAAGGCGAGAGGCATGAAACCGGAGGAGTTAGGTATAGCTACAATAAACGCCTTCAGCACGAGAGTCTCTTTTCCTCACCTGAAAAAAAAAAAAAAAATGCTAGAAAGAATACGCTAAACAAAAGATGAGTCACTCGGGCACAGAGCGTTAAGAAAAATTTTAAGTCGATAAGGGCTATATCCAGAATGGTGAAGGAGATTCCCAGCAGCACCTCCTCCTCACAAGTTTATGACCACCTGTGTCATTAAAATTTTCACTTGTATGTTATTACTGTTCTGCTCTCTCTCTCTCTCTCTCTCTCTCTCTCTCTCTCTCTCTCTCTCATACCATTATCTATCTATCTATCTATCTATACACACACACACAGACACACACATATATATATATATATATATATATATATATATATATATATATATATATATATATATATATATATATATATATATATATCATCTAATGGATTATATCAATATATATCAATATATATATATATATATATATATATATATATATATATATATATATGTATATATAGTTATATATATAGTTTTATATATAGTTATAGTTATAGTTTTTTATATATATATATATATATATATATATATATATATATATATATATATATACATCATCTAATGGATTATATCAATATATATCAATATATATATATATATATATATATATATATATATATATAGATAGATAGATAGATATAGATAGATAGATAGATAGATATAGATAGATAGATATAGATATAGATATATTATATATATATATATATATATATATATATATATATATATATATATCATCTAATGGATCATTAAACAATGAAATTGAGGAGAGGATTAGACAGGCTTGGCGAGCTGTTGGAATGTTGAAATCTGTTTGGAATAATAATATGCTTTCTGTACATACTAAAGTGAAAATTTACAAGTCCATGGTTAGACCCATTTTAATTTACGGGCATGAGTCATGGTGCAGTACAATTGCAGCAGATGAGAAAGTATTAGGATTTGAGAATAAAATACTGAGAAGGATTCTTGGGGTAGTGTGGCAAGACAGAGTTACAAATGAAAGAGTAAGGGATATTACGAGTGTGGAACCAGTTAATGAATATGTAAGACTGTCTCGCTGGAAGTGGCTGGGGCACATACACAGAAAAGAAGGTTGTTTAATACAGGATGTGCCAGAGTGGATTGCTAGAGGAAGAAGAGGTAGAGGTAGGCCGAGGGAAACCTGGTTGAGGACAATGAAAAAAGAAGCAGGAGAGGAGTGTTGGTGGGACCTGAAGGAGATGGCAAGAGACAAATATTGGTGGAAAGAGTTCATTGAGACCCTATGCATCCCGTGGGGTGCCACAGGAAATGAATGAATGAAATGAATATATATATATATATATATATATATATATATATATATATATATATATATATATATATATAGATAGATAGATAGATAGATATAGTTATAGTTATATATAAGTTTATATATATAGGTATGTATAAGTCTATATATATATATATATATATATATATATATATATATCGACCCAGGATCGAATCTCGGCTGGGGCAGGGAACAGTTTAAGAATTTGAATTTCCTAAAAGCAGACTTTCCTGATCTACCAGATGACCCGCCGACATGTCGTAAAAGTACCCCCGCTAATACCAATACACCAGTCCAGTATGAGACAGCCCTATGGTCCTTTCACCGCAAGAAGTCCGTTCAGGGTGGGGCCCACCTGGTGAATCACCTCTAGCGATGCTGCCAAATCAGCCGTAGTACATGCCTCTCTCTCTCTTATTTCCCATCTATGTGCTATTTGAAATTGTTTTTTATATTCTGTGTATAGTAAAGGAAGCTATATAGTACACTGAGTATCACTTTTTAGAATTATAACAAAGATTTGAATGAATTCTATGACACGTGGCAGGGCTTTTTTCCCATGTTGCCACGCCGTAGAGTTGCCAATTTGACCACCAATTATCGGATTATCACCAACCCCCATCCCACCTGTTTCTCTCTCTCTCTCTCTCTCTCCCTCTCTCTCTCTCTCTCTCTCTCTCTCTCTCTCTCTCTCTCTCTCTCGTCAATATAACAGAAAGTTCTGATGACGAAGAAAATTATGAATAAAGATCAGAGAGAGGATTAGGCCTACAGGGGAAACCTCTTAAAAATAAAACGCGCCTAGACTTTTACCTCATAAGTGGTGTGGAAAAAAAATTGAAAATAAATAATATATATACAATATATATATATCTATATATAGATATAGATATATATATATATATATATATATATATATATATATATAAAAATAAATATATATAGAGAGATAGAGAGAGAGAGAGAGAGAGAGAGAGGAGAGAGAGAGAGAGAGAGGGGGGGGAGAGAGAGAGAGAGAAGCAGGTGTGATGGGGGTAGGTAGGGAGACAGAGTGAATCCGATAATTGGTGGTCAAATTGGCACCGTCGCAATCGGGGGAATTACAAATTCTACCACACCCTGAACGGACTTCTTGCTGTGAAAGGACCATAGCATGTATTCAATATGGACGGTGGGTTTTAGCGCCGAAGTGGTGACATGTGGAGGTGTAGGAGGACTACTGGGCCTTGGGATAGGCAACTGCCCTCAAGAAATAGGCCCAGAGCCTTTGCCCAGAGTCGGATTTGGGGAGGCGGTAGCTCAGTCGGTAGAGAGGTAGCCTGCAGTCCTACCGGACCCAGGTTCAAATCCCCGCAGGGGCAGGGAACAGTTTAAGGATTTGAATTTCATGAAATCATACTTTACTGATCTACCAGAAGACCCGCCGACATGTCGTAAAAATACCCCCGCTAATACCAATACACCAGTCCTGTATGAGACAGCCCTAGCATGTATTCAGTATGGACGGTGGGTGTTAGTGCCGAAGTGGTGACATGTAAAAAGGCGTATGGTATGTAGGAGGACTACTGGGCCTTGATAGCAGGCTGTGAAGCCTATGCCCAGAGTCGGACACATAAAATATATATATATATATACTGTATATATATATATATATATATATATATATATATATATATATATATATATATATATATATATATATAAGTTTATTTATATATATATATATATAGTTATATATAGTTATATATAGTTATATAGTTATATATATATATATATATATATATATATATATATATATAGTTATAGTTATAGTTATAGTTATAGTTATATATATATATATATATATATATATATATATATATATAGTTATATATAACTATATATATAGTTATATATATAACTATATATGACTATATATATATAACTCTATATATAACTATACAACTATAACTATAACTATATATATATATATATATATATATATATATAGAGAGAGAGAGAGAGAGAGAGAGAGAGAGAGATATATAGATATATAGTTATAGTTACAGTTATAGTCATATATATATATATATATATATATATATATATATATATATATATATATATATATATATATATATATAGTTATATATAGTTATATATAGTTATATATATATCTAGTTATATATAGTTATATATATATTGTCATAAATATAGTTATATATAAAAAGGTATATATATATATATATATATATATATATATATATATATATATATATATAAAATTATATATAACTATATTTATGACTATATATATATAACTATATTTATGACTATATATATATAACTATATAACTATATATATAACTATATATTTATATATACAGTATATATATATCATCATCATCATCATCATCAGCCATAACTAGTCCACTGCTGAACAAAGGCCTCCCCCAACCTTTTCCACGAATTCCTTGACTGAGCCAATCATTGCCACGTTTTCCCTGCAAATTTCTCTATCTCATCTCTCCATCTCCTGTCTGGCCTTTTTCTGCTACGCTTACATTCTCCTGGTGTCCAGTCCATCAGTCTCTTACTCCATCGGTTATCCCTTATTCTTGCTACATGTCCTGCCCACCTCCATTTCAGTTCATTTATAACTTCTATAATATCTTTGACTTTAGTCTGCTCTCTCATTCAAGTTGATCTTTTCCTGTCTCTTAAAGATATTCCCAGCATTGACCTTTCCATTGCTCTCTGAGAACGGATTAATTTATTTTCCATTCATTTTGTCAGTTTCCAGGTCTCACAACCATACGTCATAGCTGGAATTGTACATTCGTTGTATACTTTTCGTTTCATACAAACTGGCAAGCTATTTTTCATAATGTCTCTATGTTTACCGAAAGCTTTCCATCCAATTGTAATGCGTCTTTTTATTTAGCTATCATGATCTTTCGTTAATTTTAGTATTTGTCCCAAGTAGTTGTACTCCCTAACTTCTTCAAGAATTTCATCGCTTATTCTGATAACGCTCTTTGGTGTCTGTGGATTAAACATTACTTTAGTTTTACTTCGGTTCATCTTCAGTCCTACTTTCAGACTTTCTCTGTTTAGGTTATTTAACATTTCTTGCAATGCCTCCGCTGTTTCTGGAGATTAGGACAATGTCATCTTTTCTTCATCAATGTTCACTCCTTTGTTTTCCCAGTCTAGCTTTCTGAAAATACTTTCTAGGCATGCTGTAAATAATTTTGGTGAAATTATATCTCCCTGACGCACGCCCTTCTGAATCTTAATTTTTTCTGAGTCCTTATGTAATTTAACTGTAGGAGTTCCCTCTTTATATATGTTTTCGAACAGGTTTACAATGTTCTCATTCACTCTTTGTTCTCGCAATGAATTTATAATTATGTGCTCCACTGAGTCGAAAGCCTTTTCATAATCAACAAAACCTTAGCAAAGTGGTTCATTATATTCCATAGTTTTCTCAATTAGCTGGTTCATTGTATGTAGATGATCAATGGTCGAATACCCGCTTCGGAATCCTGCCTCTTCACGAGGTTGGTTTTCCTCCAAAATTGTTGTGATTCTGTTCGTAAGGACTTTAGTGAAGAGTTTGTAAATGACTGATAATAAGCTAATGGGTCGATAGTTACTAAGATCTTTTGAGTCACCTTTTTTGTAGAGTAAAATAACTATTGCATTACACCATGTTTTGGGAATTTTCTTCTGTTTTATACAGTGGGTAAATAAGTGAGCAAGCCTATTTTGTACTTCTGCTCCGGCATCCGACAGTAAATCTGTTACTATTCCATCTTCTCCCGGAGCCTTCCCTCTTTTCATATTTTTAAGACAAATATTTACTTCGTCTGGTGTTACCTCAAGTATTTCATTTGTGTCAACTGAAAAGTTAGCTATTGGTACTACTGTCTTTGATGCACACAGTTCTTTGTAAAATTCTTCAACTCTCTTCACCATCTTATCTCTGCATTTAATGATTTCACCGTTTTTTTTTTTTCTTTCAGTGATGTCATTTGTTGCTTTCCTAGTGCCATTTTACTTCGGACCTATTTCAGACTTTTTCCATTTTTGATGGTTTCTTTGATCTGATCCATGTTTCTCTTTCTTTTTTCTTCCCTTTGTCTTTTGTTGATAAGCTTATTTAATTCTGCTCGTTCTGTTTCGTCTTTCTTTGTCTTTACTTTCATTTCCTTTCGTTTTTTCATAAGTTCGATTGTCTTTTCTGAATACTTCTTGGCTTTGGTTGTAATAGGTTTTCCTACTATCTCTGCTGATTCTCTAAGCACTTTTGTTAGTCTGTCATTGAGCTCGTCAATGTCACATTCAGCATTACTTAGAGCCTGAAATCTGTTCCTTATTTCCAACTGAAAGGCTGCTTTGTTTTCGTTTACTATTATCGGGCATATTTTTTTATCTTTAATCATCTTCTTTCTTTCATTTCTGAAATTGAATCTGGCCGAGCAGCGCACCATTCTGTGATCACTACCTATATTTACTTTGTTGATAACTGTGACATTTCTGATCGTGTTATTCTTATCTGCTATAATGAAGTCGATTTCATTCTTTGTTTCTCCATTTGGGCTCCGCCAGGTCCACTTTCTTCCTGTTCTTTTGTGGAAGAATGTGTTCATTATTCTCATGTTAAACATTTCAGCAAAATTTACCAGCATTTCCCCTCTTTCATTCCTTTCTCCCACTCCAAATTTTCCCATACATGCTACTCCATTTTTCGACTTCCCAGCTTTTGCATTGAAGTTTCCCAAGAGTATAGTATATGTTGTCTTTTCTTCTTCCATAATCTGGGAGATGTCATCAGAGAATGTTTCTATTTCTTCATCTGGGCTTTGAGAAGTTGGTGCGTATACTTGTATGACTTTCATGGTATATTTTTTGCGTAGTCTAATGACAACAAATGCTGCTCTGTCAGATGCACTGCTGAATTAAACAATGTTGTCTGCAAGATTTCTGTTAATTAGAAATCCTACACCACTAACTCTTTCATTTTCCTTTCCTCTGTAGTAAAATAGGTGTTTGCTGTCTTCGAGCTGAATTACTTTTTCTTCTTTTCTGCGGATCTCACTCAAACCTACATTATCCCAACTAATGTTTTCCAGTTCAGTCATCAGGTTATCATGTTTGTAATCTTCTGCAAGGCTTCTTACATTGTATGCATAGATCTTCATCGATTTCAATTTCTTTAACATCCAAGAGTCTAATTTTCCACTACTCACTTTCGGCAGCACACTGTCCATAAGCACAGTAGGCAGTGCGGTTGGACCTTTAGTAGACGATGATCCAACAGAAACGCCCGTCAAATCATTTGCAATAGAACTCATGTTTGGTTGGGAGGATTGTGGCGAATAATCTCACCTCCCAGCCACATAGTTTCTGGTGAGATGTAATTTTTTTGCCTCCTTATTCGTTATATTCGGTGGAGCCCTGTATATCTATAGGGGGTCCCATGGTCCGCGCTGTCTAAGACGGTACCTCGTATATCTACAAGGCCTTCCCCTATCCGCCACCCGGGGACTGACATCAAACCCTTTTCTGTATTCTCCTACTTTCTCTATACTCATTTCAAAGCCAAAGGTGGCTGTTGTGTATATATATGCAACGACTTATCTTGCTCTCGTGTTCCTGAACTCGATTCTTCTGAATTCTCTACACTCTGGCTTCGGCTTTCCTGTCATTCTCTGACTAAATATATCTGTGCTGTTTACTTATCCCCTAATTCTACTGACTATCAAAAATTCTTTGACTATCTTACTTCTACGATGGAACACATTCTATCCATTTCTCCTTTCTCTGAAATCTCCATTCTAGGAGATTTCAATGTTCACCACCACCTATGGCTCTCCTCTCCTTTCACTGATCCACCTGGTGAACAAGCCTATATCTTTTCTATCCTTAATGACCTAGAGCAGCTTGTACAGCACCCTACCCGTATCCCTGACCGCCTTGGAGAGAGTTCCAACATAGTTGACCTCTTCCTCACAACTAATCCTTCTGCTTACTCTGTTAATCTTTTCTCTCTGTTGGGCTCCTCCGATCACAACCTTATTACTTTAACATGTCCTATCACTCCGGTACGGCCTGTGGACCCTCCAGGGAAACGTCGTCTCTGGCATATTGGAGCCGAGGACTGGGAGGCCCTCAGGCAGTACTTCTTTGATTTTCCCTGGAATGATTATTGCTTCCATGGCCATGAGCCATCTGAGTGTGCCTTGCGCATTACGGAGGTTATTCTCTCGGGCATGGAAGCATACATTCCTTTCTCATATCCTTTGACTAATGCAAGAAAGCCTTGGTTTAATCTCGCTTGTTCTAATGCTGTCCACAACAAGGAGAGGGACTACAAAAGGTACCGGAGCCAACCCACCCCTGAATCACATCATCTTTACGTTTCTGCCCGGAATCATGCTAAGTCTGTTCTTTGCTCTACTAAAAATAATTTCATCCATACTAAATGCTCTTAACTCTCCAACTCGAATACTTCCCACTCCTTCTGGCACCTTGCCAAAAATCTTTCTAACAACTTTACCTCATCATCCTTCCCACCGCTTTTCTACTCTGGTGGTTCTGTAGCTATTTCTTCTACTGATAAAGCAGATCTCTTCGCACAGACTTTCTCCTCCAATTCCACCTTAGACGATTCCGGTGCTGTTCCTCCATCACTTCCCCCCTCTGACTTCCTCATGGCTGACATTGAATTTTCTTCAGCTGATGTATTTTCTGCCATCACTGGCCTCAGTACTAACAAGGCATAGGGGCCTGATGGGGTCCCTCCTGTTGTTCTCAAGAATTGTGTTTCTATGCCTACACC
>NC_137043.1:15433113-15480613 GCF_032717465.1 Coenobita brevimanus | reverse complement strand
GCAGATGGGGGACGTGAAGATGTGTGTAAGATATTCACGGAAGAAATCAGTGCAGCATGTGAGGTGGTGTGTGGGGTGAAGAGAAGACGAAAGGGCATGCAGGGAACAGCATGGTGGACCGAAGAGGTGAGAGAGGCTGTGGCACAAAAGAAGAAAGCATATAGTGAGTGGATGAGAAACGGGAGTGGAAGAAGTTGAGAGACGGAAGAGAGACTTATATGTAGAGAGGAAGAGAGATATGAAAAGATTAGTGAGAGTAAGAAAAGAGTGGATGAGGATTTTGGAAGGAATTTGAGTGTAAAGTGGAGAGAATGTAAGAGAATGTTCTGGAAAGAGGTAAAGAGTGTTAGACAGAGTACCAAAGAAGTTAGTTGGGGAGTGAAAGATAAAAATGGTTGGTTACTAGTGGAGAAGGGAGAAAAAGTGAGCAGATGGAGAGAACACTTCAATGAATTGTTGAATATAGAGAATGAAAGTAATGCAAGTACTCGTATAAGTGGCTGGGGAATGATTGGAAGAAAAAGGGATGTGAGAAGAGAGGAAGAAATCAATAGGATGGAAGTTGCAATGAAGAAAGTTAAGATGGGGAAAGCCCCAGGAATTGATGGAGTGTGTGGTGAAATGCTGAAGCATGGGGGACAGATAGTAGTAGAATGGATCTGGAAGATGTGCAGATTGGCCTGGGAGGAAGGTAGAGTCCCGTAGGATTGGAAGTCAGGTATAATTGCTCCCCTGTACAAAGGAAAAGGGGAAAAAGAAGTGTTTGGTAATCATACGGGCATTTGCCTTCTTAGTGTAATGGGAAAAGTATATGGTAGGATACTCATTGGTCAAGTTAGGAAAATACCAGAGGAATTAGTTGGAGAAGAACAGGGAGGTTTTAGGAAGGGAAGAGGTTGTGTAGATCAGATATTCATTCTTAGATCCTTAGTGGAAAAGTTTCTAGAAAAGGGAAAAAAGTTGTATGCACCCTTCATGGATTTGGAGAAAGAATATGATAGGGTGGATAGACAAGGATTGTGGAAAATATTAAGAATATATGGAGTAGATGGGAAGTTGTTGAATGCCATGATGAGTATGGATGAGGGTGCCAAGGCTGCAGTGTGTGTGGATGGTGAACTAAGGGAATTTTTCTATTTGAAGTGTAGGAGGAGGCCGTAGCATGGGCCGAACAGGGTGGTACTCCCGAGGGGAATGGGAATGCTGTTGATAGGGGGAGCTGAAGCTCCTGTTTCACTAGCTATCTAACCATCCCCCTTTGCTGACCTTTTCAGTGTGACAGTAACATGGAGAGTAGACCAGCATACTCTCCCAAACATTTCCTCTAACTATCCTATGCATTACACCACATGCACTTTACATTTCACATAACGTATACAGGGGTTGGCGCCAGCAAGGGCATGCGGCCAGAAAACTTTGACCCTGCTTCCTAGTGGCGGACTTCTGGGGGGAGGCGTGACGAGGGTTCCACCGGCATAGATCGTTGGTCCAGGACGAGATGGGGCTCAGGCTTGTGCTAGAGGGTACAGGGCATTGCGGTTCCCAGGCTGCCGCTTCCACCCAATAGAAAGGGGCCCGAACCTGGGAGTAGTGCCCCAGGAGGCTGCCCTATCAGTGGGTGTATAATGGTGGGACAGTTGCAGTGCCAAGGTGCAGCTGTCCTGGCAGGGTGCCCAAAGGCCACCACCACAGCCACTGGTAAGCTGGTGAGCTAGGGGTCCCAGATCCATTGCCTGGACCTGGGACTGTGCAGTGAGTGCGGCCTATGGTATGTCTATCCGCCTTTATTAATATTGAATATGACAAAACACACGAAAAAGTTTCAAAGCAAGCCTGAGGACAGTAAATCACCCAGGGGGATGAAGGTGGGTTCATGGAATGTGGGAAGTTTGAAGGGAAGAGTGAGGGAAGTCGCTGAGGCATTCAGTAGGAGGTGGGTGGATGTGGCGTGTTTGCATGAAGTCTGGTACAGGGGTGGATCAGCCAGAAAGATTGTTGGGAAGAACTATCGCTATAAGTTGTTTTGGCAAGGGGGGACAGACGGATAAGGAGGTGTTGGTGTGATGGTTGTGGAGAAATGGGTGGAATATGTTATGAATGTTATGAGAGTAAGTTATAGGATATTGGTAGTGAAAATTCTGTTCGGTAGAAGGATAGCTGCGATTATATCGGCATATGCTCCACAGGCAGGATTGGATGAAGCAGAGAAAGATAGATTTTGGGATGATTTAATACATGTAGTGGGTGGTATGCAGGATGATGAGATAGTGGTTTTGGGAGGGGACTTAAATTGTCATGTAGGTGAAGCAGCACAAGGTTATGAAGGAGTGCATGAGGGATTTGCGTATGGTATAAGGAATGCAGAAGGGGAAAGGATACTCGAGTTTGGGGAGGCAACGGACATGATTGTGTGCAACATATAATTTAGGAAAAGAGACAGTAGGTTAATTATGTATGAGAGTGGGGAAAATAGCAGTCAGATAGATTATTTTCTGGTTAGGAGGGCTGATAGGAGGTTAGTGAGGGATGTTAAAGTTATAGGAAGTGAGGAGTGTGTGCAGCAGCACAAACTACTGATTTGTGATATGGTACTTAAAGAACGAGTGATGAAAAAGAGGACTTATGTACCTAGGAGAAAAATATGGAAGCTGAAAAACCAAGTAGTAAAGGATGCCTTCTACAGCGGGTTGAGGAGAATGGTGGCTGAACAGGGAGCTGTAGACAGAGGCGTTAATAAACAGTACAGAGCCCTCAAGAACAATCTCTTGAGAGTTACTGATGTAACATGCGGTTGGACAAGAGGACCACCAAGACATAAAGTAACTTGGTGGTGGGACGAGGGTGTAGAAGCTGCAGTTAGGGAGAAAAGAAGGCTTTTCTGGGAATGGAAGAAGGGTGGTAGCAAAGACGAATATTTGGGTGCCAAGCATAGGGCTAGAAGAGAGGTATACAGGGCAAGGTCTGAGTCACAGAGACTTTTACTTGATAACCTAAATAATGGGGAAAGGAAAAATATGATATTTAGGGTGGCAGGTCAGATGAAGAGGGATAATCTGGATATTATAGGTAAGCAGTGTGTGAAGAATGATGAAGGAAGGGTAGTGGTGAACAGCGAGGATAATAAAGATGCATGGAGAGAGCATTAAACCGGTTGTTGAATGAGGAGTTTGACTGGGACAGATAAGGTTTGTAGCCAGCAGATCCAGTGTCTGGCCCTTGGCCTTTGCTTGATGCTGCTACTGTGAGTGAGGCAATAGGCAGGATGAAGGTGGGTAAGGCAGCAGGTGTGTCTGGGTTGACTGCCGAAATGTTGAAGGCCTCAGGAGATATTGGGGTTAAGTTAGTAACTGACCTGATAAATAGGATTATTTATGAGTGTGTTGCCCCAGATGATTGGCTGAAGAGTGTAATTGTAAATGTGTATAAAGGGAAGGGTGATGCCCTGGGAAGAGGAAATTATAGAGATATAAAGCTTTTAGATCAGATAATGAAGGTAATCGAGAGAGTTTTAGAAGGTATGATTAGAGAAAGAGTGAATATTGATGAGATGCAGTTTGGGTTTATGCCAGGTAGGGGGACCACTGATACCATATTCATTGTTCGACAGCTTCAGGAGAAATATATTGGTAGGAGAAGGGATCTTTATTTTGTTTTTGTTGATTTGGAAGAGGCCTTTGACAGAGTCCCTAGAGAGGTGGTGAAGTGGGCAATGAGAAAGCTTGGGTTGGAGAAGTGGCTGGTTAGGGTGGTTAAGGCTATGTATGTGAGTGCTCATACCCAGGTAAGAATGAATGGAGATATGAGTGACGGGTTTTCCGGGAATGTTGGTGTGCATCAGGGGTCAGTTTTGAGTCCCATGTTGTTTATCATGGTACTTGAAGCCCTTTCACGTGACTTTAGAAACGGACTTCCGTGGGAGTTGTTGTATGCTGATGATTTGGTGTTGATTGCAGAGAACGAGAGGGAGGCGGAGGAAAGGTTTAGGAGGTGGAGAGATGATATGGGGCACAAGGGCTTAAGGGTAAATGCAGATAAAACAAAAGTGATGATATCTAGGGTTGGTGGCGGTACTGTCAAAGACGAGGGAGAGTGGCCATGTGCAGTTTGCCACAGGGGCGTGGGAAGTAATTCCATCTTGTGCGGTATTTGTGATAAATGGGTGCATAAGGGATGTAGTGATTCAGAGGTAGACTGAGATAATGCTGATTTTATGTGTACGGCGTGTCAGGGAGAGCAGATGGAGATTGTCATACTTGAAAGAACTGAACTTGCTGGTGAATCTCTTGAGTGTGTGGATGAGTTTTGTTTTTTGGGAGACATGTTGTGTGCTGGAGGTGGGGCTGGGGCTAGCTCTGTGGCTAGTTTGAGAAGTGGTTGGAAGAAGTTCAGGGAGCTCTTGCCTCTCTTGACATTGAGAGGACTCTCCGTACGTGCTAAGGGGTCTTTGTATGCAGCATGTGTTGGGAGTGTAATGCTGTATGGTAGTGAGACCTGGGCAGTGAAGGAGGAGGATATTCGCCGGCTCAGACGTACAGAAATGACAATGATTAGGTGGATGTGTAGTGCATCCCTGCATCCAAGGTCTGGGGGGACTTGGTTCACGATGGAAGATTTGAGAGGTAGGATGGGACTGGAGTGTATTGGTGTTGTGATGAGGAGAGGTAGATTGAGATGGTTTGGACATGTGGAGAGGATGAGGGATGATAATTGGGTGAAGAAGGTGAGAAGTGTTAATATTGGGGGTGGGGTTACGAGTGGTAGACCGAGAAATACATGGGACGAGGTCATTAAGTGTGACCTCAGGGTTAAGGGACTGAACAGGGAGGCTGCAATGGATCATGCAGCATGGATAGCCGCCATTAGGTGACCAAGGCCGACGCATGCAAGCATGTTAGAGCCTTTAAAAACGAAAACGAAAATGAAGGTTGGATTGAAACAAGGATGTGTTATGCCTCCATGGTTGTTCAATCTGCATATGGATGGGGTTATAAAAGAGATTCAAGGTAGGACAGTGGTTGTTGGAGTGGCCCTAGTGAGAGAAGGCAGTGTTTGGAAACTCCCTGTATTGTTGTTTGCAGATGATACTGTGTTGTTCAGTGAACGTGAAGGGGAGCTGCATGGCATGGTGGATGAGTTTGGGAGTGTGTGTATGAAGCGGAATCTAAAGGTGAATGTAGGGAAGTGTAAAGTTATGGTTTTCGAGAGATGTGAAGTTAGTGAATGTACAGTGAGCTTGGATGGGGAGGAAATGGAGAATGTGAATGCATTGAAGTACTTGGGTAGTGTGATGAGTAAGGATGGAAGTTTAGTGGGTGAAGTGCTTGAAAGGGTGCAGCAGGGAAGAAAGGTTGCTGGCTTCTTGAAAGCAGTGATAAGAAACAGGGAAGTGAGCATGGAAGTGAAAAAGCTATTACACGACAGTATTGTGATACCAACTCTAACGTATGGAAGTGAAGCTTGGAATTTGTTGGAGAGACAGAAGTCAAGAGTGAGAGCAGTGGAAATGAGTTATTTGAGAGGAGCATGTGAAGTCACATGGAGAGACAGGCTGACAAATGAGGAAGTGAAAGAGCGGTGTAGTGTGGATGTGAATGTGATAGAAAGCGTTAGGAGGAATACACTGAGGTGGTTTGGCCATGTGGAGAGGATGGAGGGTGAAAGACTGACGAAGAGAGTGTATGTGAGTGAGGTGGAGGGGGGGAGAGGGAGGGGGAGGCCGAGGATGAGATGGAGTGATGGGGTGGAGAAGTATATGAGAGAGGGGGGTGTACAGAGCGACATGAAGGCGATTTGTTTGTGGCCACCCCTTTCGGGATTAAGGCGTCTGGCAATAGATAGACAGACAATCATATTGCATTAAGTATGCATCACGCAGAAAGCTTTGTACAAATGGTGGTGCGTAGCATGTGACATACCATTCACAAGGCTATGTGGGGTCATTTGCAGCCTATGGTACAGAAACACAGTAGGCTGTGTATAAAAGTTTTGGAATATCATCTACTAGTGCTAGAAGGGTACCCTGCGTAGCCAGGCCAGAAAGGCGAACACTCTAATCCTATTTGTACTGGTTCAATCTTTTTTTCTGCTCCAGAAAGACCATGTTCACCTCTTATGCTTTTGTTGCAGATGGATTAAAAGAGGTCCAGAAACTTTCTGTTTCAGCTTTTGCAGACTAACGCACAATATTTTTGCGCACTTGTTAACTATCACCAGTGACCTCAAATGACCTCGGAAGTCAACCTCACATAGCTTATGTCTGATCCGAAAGTCATGTGAGTCTCCATGCCAAAAATTGGGCTGCTGGGTCCAGTCGTTCAAGCGTGTATTACTGGTGACCTCAAATGACCTCCGACCTGCGGTCTCAAATGACTTCGGAGGTCAACCTCACATAGCTTATTTCGGAACTGGACTTCATGTGAGTCTCCATGCCAAATTGGGCTGCAGGGGCACCAGGCGTTGCCTGGTCCAAAAATGGCAAGCACGTGGTGACCCAAAATAAACCTGATCTGAATTTTGACCCCCCTAAAACCATCCTCGGGTCACCCTGATTCAGAATATATATGGGTGTTGGCGTCTCTGGCTTTTAGTTTGGGCGTGATTGAAGGGCAAACAAAGAAACAAAGAACGTGGCTTATATATAGATAGATAGACTGATGGATAGATATGTATAGTAAGTATATTTTTGAAGTAAATTTTCCTTGCATTAGCTATTACATACCATACGCATAAGAATATATATATATATATATATATATATATATATATATATATATATATATATATATATATATATATATATATATATATGAAATGTATGCATAATAACTTTCAGATGGACAAAATTAGGGAAAATGACTGATGAAATGCTAAACATTGTTAATTTGTTCATTTCGCTCAAACCATTGTATCATACTTGAATGTAAACGTATATATATTTTAATGGTAACATTCATTATCTGGCAGTATGCTTAGCATATTAACATATAATTCAGCAGTAGCTTCTTCAGGTTAGAGCTGTAGATGACACGAAGAATTCACAGGTACAGTACAGTCAGGATCAATGTTGTCTCATATATATATATATATATATATATATATATATATATATATATATATATATATATATATATATATATATATATATATATATATATATTTTTTTTTTTTTTTTGAAGGCAAGGAGTGTGCAGAACCCTCCCATATCTCGTCTTCATGCGAAAACAAATATTGGTCAGAAAAAAAAAAATTATCATGAGTTGTTTTGTTTTAAAGGACAGACCAAGAATAGAGATGTGCAAAAGTTTTCCTATCTTCAGGAAAAAAAGTGAGTTACGAGAGCGAGTTAACCCAACGTTTGTTCGGAAGTATCTGATCTGAAGTATTATCAATAATGCATTAACAAAGGCAACTGTTCATTTCATTCCTGATCCAAACAACTATGAAAGCAATCTCGGGGTGTGAAATCTAACAAGTACGGTATCACCAACCCACCTTCCTCCTCCCTATCCCCTCCCTCCCCATCCAGTGTTCACCTCCTCCTCGTTCCCCTTCTCTCCTGTACCCGCTGCCTCACCTGGCTACTAAATCATCACGCAGGTGTTTGTTGACATTTAAGCCAAGCCTCCGCTCACCCACGACGACCACGATAACATTGCTAGCGGAGCACCTAAGCGGAACTTGCTAGGTCAGGGTGAACGGGAGCAATCACTCTCTTTGATGAAGTCGTCTTTTATGGAAGCCCTACAACTAAAATGGTGGACGCATGTATGGTGCTGGCATTACAATGATCGGTGAAGTGAATGACGTCACTATATGGAAGCAGTTTGATACCTAAGACAGTCATCTTTCACACTATTTTTGTCAAGCCAGAAAAGTATGGTGAAATTCTTATTTCGGCCCGTGCTTGATATAGACAAAAACTGTTTTCATGTGATTTCACCACTGTAAAACTATTTCTTCTTATGGTACTTGTGTGCCAAGTGAAACAAAGTATCGTTAAGACAAGTCAACGTAACCTAAAGTTCCAACGATAGTGACTAAATTTTCATTTGCAATGGAAGTTTATGTTATGATGAATAATCACTGTCTCGCTAGCTAGTCACCTCGCCAACAAGATTCCTTTGCTAGTGAGCGGACGGCTAGAGAAGCGATCATGATCTGTCGGAAGGCACGTTCACCAGCGATCACATTACTCTGCTCGGGTAGGGTGAAAGCCCAGTATAACTTTCCATCTGGTTGGGTCCACATCGTGTTCTTCGTACTGTCGCCACTTAGTGTAACTTCATCGGCCCGGTTACGTATTTTCAGCTTGTTCTTACTATCTCCAAACGACTTTTTCCACACGGGGAAAATCTCGTGTAATGAAAGAATTATATAATGTTACACCTGATCCCAACATTATGAAATGCTTCTTAGCTGAACATAATTGTCTAAGTGTAACAAGAATTGACTTTATAAAATGTCTGCGGACTAAAAGGGCTGACTGTTACCAAGAACAAATAATTCAGCGATATTTATACGGGATATGTCGTAATGTGAGGTACAAAAAAGAAAAGCATGAGAAGGAAAGACGATCGAGAAAGAATGAGAAAAATGGAAGGGAAAAAGTAAGTCGATATCTTAAGTAGCTTTGAGATTTCTTAACACCTCATCGTATGCGATATATTCTGCATAATGCACCTCATTTTTTTTTTTAAGTTGCTGATGCAAACTATGTTGATATTCTAATAATTAAAGCAGAGAACAAGAGATGTTAAAATGTCTACCTATCTACAGCCAGACGCCACAACAGAAGGGAAGACCGTTTGTCTTTGAGTTGTTTGTTTTACAGGGAAGGACTCTAGCCAACCCACGTCCTGACACGTATGGAACGCGTATGGGTCGGTAATATGGTTACCCTCCAGAGCTGTAAATGGTATCCTGGCTTCAGGAAACAATTAGGCTTGTCATCCAATGTAAAGCCACCTGAAAAGGAAAGAAGAGTAATAATGTGATGGGAAAGATGGAAGTAATAGGAAGAGAGAAGAGCAGATACAAAAATATAATGATAAAGGTGAAGAAAGAAGTAGGCAGCACTACATCAAGTGAGTGGATGATGGTCGCCACCACCTACCACTTGTTAAAATGTAAATGTAATATGCAAAATAACTCCATGAGGAAGAGGTGCCATGAAGAATCCTATGCTCTCTACGGTCCATAAACCGAGTCCGCAGAGAGGCTGTCTGTTGTTCCAGTGGACGCGGGTTCGAATCCCGGCTTGGACAGGGAACAGTTTAATGATCTGATTTTCGTTAAAGACAAACTTTACTGATCTACCATAGGACCTGCCGTTATGTTGCAAAACCACACCCACTAATACCAATGCACTATCCTGTATAAGACAGCCTTAGCATGTATTCGATATGGATGGTGGGTATTAGCCCCAAAATGGTGATATGTGGAGAAAGATGGTACAGTCTAGGACTAAAGTCCTCAGATATGGTATATTTGTCGGTCAAGAGGTAGCAGTTCAATCTCAGCTTTGAAAGGGGCGTAGTTGGTAAACAGGACAGCGATATTGGTGGGGATGGGTGGGGGTGAAGTCAGTAGGGAGAGGGTCGGGAATCGTGTTCATGATTCAGTCTTGTATGTTGACCAGTTGTGATGCTAAATAGCACCGAAACAAATCTGGGTGCATAGAGCAGCTTAGCCAGAACTCGCATTTGGAAAAGAAAAATAATTATCCGAAAACAAGTAACATCCAGAAAAACGGCATGGCAGTTAAATATTAAATGGCAGGAGCTCGCCTGTGACGAGAGGAATCGTGTGGGGACAGTCGGTAACATGTTATTAAAGATTTTTGTACTTCAGTCATTATAACATTTGCTTGTATATATATATATTTCGTTACTAGCACCAGTGTAAATATTCCTCTGTTAATTTTCCTTTAATCACTTTAATCATTTCTGTAATTCAGTTATACTTTTAATACTACTGTATATCAGTTAAGTTGATGTACAGTATATTGCCTCGCTGGGGAGAGAGATTTTTTCGCCTTTCAACTGGGCCTATGCCCAAAGTCGGACGCATTAAAAACAAAGCAAAACAATAAAAATAAAAACAAATTAAAACAAAAACAACGCCTGCAGAAGAATATCGAGGAACTTTTTTCGCATGGTAGTTCGATATCCCTCCATGATCACATCAACAGAAGAAAGATAAGGATAGTGAAAGTAATGACGTTTAGGAAGAGAAATCGATCTTATTTTGAAAGAGATCTGGACAATAATGATATTAATTAAAACTAGAATTCTGAAACTGCTGAAGCAACAGTCAAAGAAATCCACGTCCCAGACGGAAATAATTTTTTTATCATTGTATACGTAATGTTAAGGGACTTCTGGTATGACTCAAAATTTTTCGCGGATTTTCACCTGTGACCTTAAGATTAAGGTCAAGCAGTTCATACTATGCAAATCATGTTCATTCATGAACCGCTACGTTTCTACCGAGTTTGGTCAAAATCGGCCACATACTTTCCGTCTGAACCCTTTCAGGCATAAGGTGGCCATTTTGATTTTCCTCAGTATCTCAAAAAGTATTTGTTGGATCTCATTATCAACAACCATGTGTACTAGTATATGTTGACTACTACATAACGGAACATTTGCAAGGTAATCGATTCTGTAGTTTTTGCTGCTCAGGAGAGCAAAGATTGTAAAAAAAAAAATAGCATGGAGGGCGCCAGTGCGGCGTTTGTGCTAGGGGGAAAAAAAAAAATGTGCCAAAAGAAGCCTACGACCAAGATACATCACTCCTGATAATTTCAAGCTTCCATCTCGAACGGTCTTGGAATGCCAGCCTTCTAGATCCCCTTCCCCCCCCCCCCCCCCGAAAAAGAAATCGACAATATCAATACGAATTCCGCAGAATGTGGAGTTCTTGATGATGTTATGGAACATATAGGAGAACTTGAATACTATATTGCAAAAGTAAGTTTTCTTTCTTTTTAACAATGTGACCGTGGAATTTTACTTAGATGTCGAACTGCGCTGTTTTGAAACAATTAGTTATCCAGAACCTGGAAAGTAAAGTATATATTTTTTGTTCTTCCTTGTTTTGTTTTTTTTTTCCAGTAATAATGGAGGTGCCAACCACTCACGTTCTATATTTCAGGTGGTGCAACCTTAAGGTGATTGTACGCCGGGTAACAAGCAATAAAGTTCCTTGTAGATCAAGAAACTAAATACTACGGTGGGTTGTAATCACAGAACACAATAGACGCCTGTAGGGCAAGCAGGTTAATTCTCTTCAATGGGATGTGGCCGTTAAGAGTTTGCATCCGAGGGTCGTTGGTAGTTATGGCCCACGCATACCGCTACCGAAATTGAGAGGGTATTACTCACTGGAGAAAGATTTGTCATTATCATCGTCCTCTCGACCTCCTTCCCCCCTCCCCGCCGGCATGTAGTAAGCTAGGGCCAGAGAGCAAGAATAATACATGAAAGAAGGGAACCTAATCAAATGTGTGTCAGATTTAATGAGTCACGCCCTAGTCACTCTCCCCAGAATCCTGACTCCATCTGATCGGTTTTCCATCCACACTTATGCACTCCACAGTATTTTATCAGCTCAGGTTACACATATGGCAGTAACACTTCACCTTAACCTCTCATTGTACTGTTGTCTCCCGTGTCTTACTCCAGCTATTGTCATTTGATTATATTTATCTTGGAATAAGTACAGGAGCCTTAAAATATTAGTACTTTCTCCCCCAACCCTCCCATGGAGACAAAAATTCTAGCGTGATATTTCAGCTAACAGCAGACGATTTCAAACAAACGAGGGGCATGAAACAAAGCTGGGAGGTGTCCCTTTTCCTCTGATGATGTTAGTTTAGTTTATTCTTGCTGCCTCCAATCTGTTCTGTAAAACTAAGGAAGGATCTATAGCAATGAATAGGTAATTGATGGCTATATCTAGCCTCTTCAGCTGGACATGTTTCCCCAAAGCTGAATGAAATCGGCTAAAAGTAATAAGAATAGAGTAAAAAAAAATGATTCTTTGGGGTGAAGGGATTAATCTGCGCCTGATCGCTTCGTGGTCATGTGATGTTACAAGTTTCTCGTCTCTTATTTGTTATGAACTCGCTGTTATGGTTTAATGAAGACTCAGTGTCCTATTACTCACTCTCAGCTGTATAAAATCGTCTAATATTCACTGGAACAGAAAAGTATATATGGCGCGACTACGAGAGTTATTGGTGGTGGAAGTAACACTTAGGCTTCTGAACTCACTCATCCGACTAAAATCGTCTGGCGTTGCTGGGTAACAATAGCAGATTTTTCCTGAATGCGAGAACTCTAATGATGACCGTATCAACACCCTCAGACTTCTCTGTTTACTTTTAGCTTAATAAAATCGTCTTTCGTTTACTGAATCACAATACAAGAGCTTTGTTGAATGATAGAGATTGTGGTGGCAGTATCAACACTCTAGGGTGTCTGTGACGCACTGTCAGCCAAGTAATATCATCTGCCGGTAGCGAGAATAGAATCCTTGAGTTGTCCCGAGAGGTGTGTGGATAAAACATCCTAAAAGCCACAAGGTCCCATCGTTACTGATCACAAAGTCCTACAAACCACACAGTCAGAGCGTCCCAGATTCAGTACTTCACACACACACACATACACACACACACACACACACACACACACACACACACACACACACATTTACGTATATATATATATATATATATATATATATATATATATATATATATATATATATATATATATATATAATTCAATACTTCACACACACACACACACACACACACACACACATTTACGTATATATATATATATATATATATATAAGAAACAGAGACCTTGCAAAAAATGTTAAATGGCCTGAACAGAGAAAGTCTCAAAGTAGGGCTAAAGGTGAGCCGGAGTAAAACTACTGTAAAGTTTAATCCAAATACACCAAAGAGCATCATCAGAACAAGCGAAGAAATTCTTGAAGAAGTCGCGAAGTACAGTTACATGGGGCATATGATAAGGAAATAAAAAGACCCATCACAATATGATGGACAGCTTTCGGTAAACACAGAGGCTGCATGAAAAATAGCTTGTCAATATGTATGAAACGAAAAGTATATAACGAATGTATAATTCCAGCTATGACGTATGGGTGTGAGACCTGGAAACAGACTAAATCGATGGAAAATCAACTAATCCGTTCTCGAAGGGGAATGGAAAGGTCAGTGTTGGGAATATCGTTAAGAGACAATCAACTTTAGTGAGAGGGCAGACTAAAGTCAAAGATTATATAGATGCTATAAAAGAACGGAAATGTAGGTAGGCAGGTCATGTAGCAAGAGTAAGAGATAACTAATGGAGCAAGAGGCTGACTGACTGGACTTAAGAGATAGTAAGAGTAGAAGAAAAAGGGAAGACAGGAGGTGGAGAGATGAGATAGAGCAAAGATTTTAGAGAAATTTTAAGAGAAAAGAAATGTAGGTGGGCAGGTCATGTAGCAAGAATAAGAGATAACTGATGGAGCCAGAGGCTGACTGACTGGACTTCAGAGATAGTAAGAGTAGCAGATAAAGGCCAGACAGGAGGTAGAGAGACGAGATAATTTTACAGGGAAAACATGGCAAAGATTGGCTCAGTCAGGGAATTCGTGGAGAAGATTGGGGGAGGCCTTTGTTCAGCAATGGACTTTATTTTTTTAAATAACAGAATGGAGGAAGAAAAAACAAATGAATAAAAAAAAAAAATAATCCATACACCAGATTACTGGTGTCCTCTGTTCATAAAATATCTGTAATAGTTAGACTTGAACAGCTGTAGGTTGAAATTTGGAGGGAAACAACTCTGGGGAAGCGAGCTCCAGAGAGATGCAGTTCGGGGAATGAAAGAATTCTGATAGGCAGAAGTTCTGCAATATGGCTGAGTGACATTCCAGTCATGAGCACTACCAGATCCCCGTGTAGCACGAGGGAAGGCATGGAGAGGTAGCACCATGGACGCAACGTCGTCTGAGCATTTGCCAAAAAAATATCTGTAAAATAATGCAAGGGAGGCAACATTCCTTCTTACTTGTAGGGGAGGTAGTTTATTTGTAATGGCAGGGTTGTTAATAATTCTAACAGCTTTGTTCTGAATTTTATGTAGTTGTTTTAATGCAACCACTCCACATCCATTCCACAAGGGTGAGTAATATTCAAGCTGAAAGTGCACATGACTCTTATATATAAATTATAGCCAACTGCTCATCAGCGAAGAAGTTACGGACTCTGTACAATAATCCAAGTTTCTCTGAGGCGGTTTTAGCAAGTGATCTAACATGAGAGGTCCAGCTGAGGACATTGTTAAGTGAGATGGCAAGAATTTCAATACTTTTGGAGATGGGAATATTAGTGGCACTGAAAGTAATGTACGAATCTGGCAATATCTGTCTATTAGTAAATTGTATATATTTAGTTTTACTAGCATTAAAAGAGACACGGTCGTTTTGTCCCTATTCACTGATCGTAGATAGGTCTTGATTTATGGAGATGGCTGTACTGAGATGAGAGGTAGAGATATTAGACTTTGTAAATGGGTGTCTGAGTGTGAATGAACTATGTAGTGTTGAGTCATCTGCGTATGAATGGATGAGATTGTGGGTGACAGATAAGAAATCATTAGTATGAACCAGGAATAGGGTTGGCGCCAGAACTGACCCCTGCAGCACGCCGGCGTTAATTGAGTGAAAATTGGAATATACATCATCTACTTTTACTCTTATTTTCCTGTCACTAAGATATGAAGAAATCAAAGGAACAAAAGACATTAGTCCATAGCAAGGGAGTTTGGACGGCAGGGAACAGTGCCATACTTTGTCGAAAGCTTTAAAAATATCAAGAGCTACTGCATGAGTTTCTCCATGTAGATCAATTGATTGATGGATGGTATGAGTTAGGAGATTGAGTATGTCAATGGTGGATCTTTCTTGGCGAAAACCATATTGTCTATCACTAATTAAGTTGTGGGATTCAAGATGTTTAACAATGTGCTTATTCATTAATGTTTCATATACCTTACCAAGAGAAGATGTGACAGCTATTGGTCTGTAATCAGAGGGGTCAGAGGAACTTCCTTTCTTCGGAATTGGGTGGATATTGGCTTCTTTCCATGAATTAAGGACTGAAGAAGTACGTATGCATAGTCTGAATAATTTAGCTAGAACAAAGGCAAGTTCTTGGGAACACTTTTTCAAAACAATTGGCGGAATTCCATCCGGGCCTGGAGCTTTGTTGGTTGGTAAATTGTCTAGGATGAATTTTACGTATCTTGTCTGTATTTTAAGTGGGGCAATTTCGGGAGAGTCAAGTTCCAGTACTGGGACATTCTGGCTGGTATCGTCTATGGTAGAGTTTCTGGCAAATGTACTGGCAAAAATATCTGCTTTCCCACGCGGGTCATTTGTGATGTTGCCATCTGAAGATTTTTGTGGGGGAATGGAAGATGACTTGTTAAAGTTATTATTGAAAGCATTAAGAGTTGACCAGAATATACTATTGTCATTAGGGTTGTTAAGTAGTTTTGATGCTTGCTTTTGAAGAAAGTTTGATTTAGCTAGATTTAATACAGCTTTTGCATGATTTTTAGCAATTTTAGATTGAGAGAGTGATTCAGATGTTTTTTATTTTAAGTAAGAGTTATACTCTAATGACTTTTAGGCTGTTGCTTTGGCGCATTTGCCATCAGACCATTTTGGAGAGTTCGATCTTTTAGTGAACTGTTGACTTGGTATGAATAAGTCCATAACAGCTAGGATTAAGTCGCAAGTATGGGACTGGGTGGAACTGGGATCACTAGAGAAGAAAGACTGCCATGGAATGTCAGCAAGATAATTTCTAAATCCATCCCAGTTTGCCCTATCAAAGTGCTATTGGGTCACCCTGAAAGGTTCAGAACGGGGAGGTGTGGGGGGGTTAACTAATGAGGCTTTGATGAGATTGTAGTCAAAGGATCCAAGTGGTGACTTGTAGAGGTGTGCGGTACATAGGAGGACTACTGGGCCTTGAAAGCAGGCTGTGAAGCCTATGCCCAGAGTCGGTCACATAAAAAAAAAAAAAAAGTGATGACAGTACCTCTATCCTGTATTGATGTGGATTATTTGTCAAGAATAAATCCAAGAGATGGGCATTATGGTCAGGATTATCAGGTATTCTAGTTGGTTGCATTACCAGCTTGCAGTGGCTGATGGTGATGATGACACACACACACACACACACACACACACACACACACACACACACACACACACACACACACACACACACACACATACATATATATATATATATATATATATATATATATATATATATATATATATATATATATATATATATATATATATATATATATACAGTATATATATATCAGCAGCAGCAGCCATTACAAGTCCAGTGCTGAACAAAGGCCTCCCCCAACCTTCTCCACGAATTCCTTGACTGAGCCAATCTTTGCCAAGTTTTCCCTGCTAATTTCTCTATCTCATCTCTCCACCTCCTGTCTGGCCTTTTTCTGCTACGCTTACCATCTCTTGGTGTCCAGTCAGTCAGTCTCTTGCTCCATCGATTACCCCTTGTTCTTGCTACATGGCCTGCCCACCTCCATTTCAGTTCTTTTATAACTTCTAATAATATCTTTGACTTTAGTCTGCTGTCTCACCCAAGCTGATCTTTTCCTGTCTCTATATTCCCAACATTGACCTTTCCATTGCTCTCTGAGAACGAATTAATTTATTTTCCATCGATTTTGTCAGTTTCCAAGTCTCAAAACCATACGTCATAGCTGAAATTATACATTCGTTATATACTTTTCGTTTCATACAAACTGGCAAGCTATTTTTCATAATGTCTCTATGTTTACCTAAAGCTTTCCATCCAATTGTAATGCGTCTTTTTATTTCGCTATCATTATTTTTCGTTATTTTAGTATTTGTCCCAGGTAATTGTACTCCTCGACTTCTTGAAGAATTTCTCCACTTATTCTTATGACGCTCTTTGGTGTTTGAGGATTAAACGTTAGTTTTACTCCGGTTCATCTTTAGCCCTACTTTGAGACTTTCTCTGTTCAGGTCATTTAACATTTCTTGCAATGTCTCTGCTTTTTCTGAGATTAGGACAATGTCATCTGTAAATCTTAAATAGTTTAGCTTTTCTCCATCTATGTTTACTCTTTGTTTTCCCAGTCTAACTTTCTGAAAATACTTTCTAGGCATGCTGTAAATAACTTTGGTGAAATTGTATCTCCCTGACGCACGCCCTTCTCAATCTTAATTTTCTTTGAGTCCTTATGTAATTTAACTGTAGCAGTTCCCTCTTTATATATGTTTTCGAGCAGTTTTACAATGTTCTCATTCACTCCTGGTTCTCGTAATGAATTTATAATTGCTATGTGCTTCACTGAGTCGAAAGCCTTTTCGTAATCAACAAAACCTAAGCACAGTGGTTTATTATATTCTGTAGTTTTCTCAATTAGCTGATTCATTGTGTGCAGATGATCAGTAGTCGAGTACCCGCTTCGGAATCCTGCCTGTTCACGAGGTTGGTTTTCCTCCAAATTTGTAGCTATTCTGTTTGTAAGGACTTTAGTGAAAAGTTTGTAAATGACTGATAGCAAGCTAATGGGTCTATAGTTACTAAGGTCTTTTGAGTCGCCTTTTTTATAAAGTAGAATAACAATTGCATTACACCATGTTTTGGGAATTTTCTTCTGTTTTATACATTACATAAATAAGTGAGCAAACCTATTTTGTACTTCTGCTCCTGCATCCAACAGTAAATCTGTTACTATTCCATCTTCTCCCGGAGCCTTCCCTCTTTTCATATTTTTAAGAGAAATATTTACTTCGTCTGGTGTTACCTCAGGTATTTCACTTGCGTCAACAGAAAAGTTAGCTATTGGTATTACTGTCTTTGATGCATAAAGTTCTTTGTAAAATTCTTCAACACTCTTCAGCATCATATCTCTGCATTTAATGACTTCACCGTTTTTGTCTTTTAGTGATGTAATTTGTTGCTTTCCAAGTGCCATTTCATTTCGGACCTGTTTCAGACTTTTTCCTTTTTTGATGATTTCTTTGATTTGATCCATGTTTCTCTTTCTTTTTTCTTCTCTGTCTTTTGTTGATAAGCTTATTTAATTCCGCTCGTTCTATTTCATCTTTGTTTTTACTTTCATTACCTTTCTTTTTTTCATAAGCTCAAGTGTCTTCTCTGAATACTTCCCGGCTTTGGTTGTATTAGTATATATATATATATATATATATATATATATATATATATATATATATATATATATATATATATATATATATATATATATATATATATATATATATATATATATATATATATATATATATATATATATATATATATGGAAACTCTGGTACAGTGGTAAAGTGTGCATTTTGCATGCTGGTGGACGCAGGTTCGCCTCCCACCATAGTTGTAAAAACTTTGGGAAGCTTTCATCGAGCCACTGACCACTTTGGCGGACACAAAGGGGTGCTGTGGTTGAACCAGTATAGCATACTATAGTCGCGGCGTGCGACTCTCGTTTCGTTTCGTTTTTAAAGACTCCAACATGCTTCCATGCGTCGGCCTTGGTCACCTAATGACGGCTCTCCATGTTGCATGATCTATTGCAGCCTCCCTGTTCAGTCCATTAACCCTGAGGTCACACTTAATGGCCTCGTCCCATGTCTTTCTCGGTCTACCCCTCATAACCCCACCCTGAATATTGATACTTCTCACCTTCCTCATCCAGTTATCATCCCCCATCCTCTCCACATGCCCAAACCATCTCAATCTACCTCTCCTCATCACAACACCAATACACTCCAGTCCCATCCTACCTCTCAACTCTTCCATCGTAAACCCAGCCCCCCAGACCTTGCACGCAGGTGTGCACTACACATCCACCTAATCATTGTAATTTCTGTACGTCTGAGCCTGCGAATATCCTCCTCCTTTACTACCCAGGTCTCACTACCATACAGCATTACACTCCTAACACATGCTGCATACAAAGACCCTTTAGCACAAAGGGAGAGTCCTCTCAATGTCAGGAGAGGCAAGAGCTCCCTGAACCTCTTCCAACCACTTCTCACCCTAGCCACAGAGCTAGCTCCAGCCCCACCTCCAGCACACAACATGTCTCCCAAATAACAAAACTCTTCCACACACTCAAGAGATTCACCAGCAAGTTCAGTTCTTTCAAGTATGACAATCTCCATCTGCTCTCCCTGACACGCCGTACACATAAAATCAGCATTATCTCGCAGTCTACCTCTGATACCACTACATCTCTTATGCACCCATTTATCACAAATACCGCACAAGATGGAATTACTTCCCACACGCTTGTGGCAAACTGCACATGGCCATTCTCCCTCGTCTTTGACAGTAACGCCACCAACCCTAGATATCATCACTTTTGTTTTATCTGCATTTACCCTTAAGTCCTTGTGCCCAGTACCATCTCTCCACATCCTAAACCTTTCCTCCGCCTCCCTTTCGTTCTCTGCAGTCAACACCAAATCATCAGCATACAACATCTCCCACGGGAGTCCGTTTCTGAGGTCACGTGAAAGGGCTTTCAAATACCATGATAAACAACATGGGACTCAAAACTGACCCCTGATGCAACCAACGTTCACGGAAAACTCATCATTCAAATCTCCATTCACTCTTAACTGGGTGCGAGCACCCACACACATACAGTAGCCATAATCACCCTAACCAGCCACTACAAGCCAAGCTTTCCCATTGCCCACTTCACCTCTCTAGGGACTCTGTCAAAGGCCTTTTCCAAATCAACAAAAATAAAATACAGATCCCTTTTCTTACCAATATATTTTTCCTGAAGCTGTCGAACAATGAATATGGCATCAGTGGTCCCCCTACCTGGCATAAACCCAAACTGCATCTCATCAATATCCACTTTTTCTCTAATCATACCTTCTAAAACTCCATTATCTTCATTATATGATCCAATGCTTTATACCTCTATAATTTCCTCTTTCTAGGGCATCACCCTTCCCTTTATACAGATTTATAATTACACTCTTCAGCCAATCATCTTGGACAACACACTCATAAATAATCATATTTATCAGGTCAGTGACTAACCTCACCCCTATGTCTCCTGAGGCCTTCAACATTTCGGCAGTCAACCCAGACACACCTGCTGCCTTACCCACCTTCATCCTGCCTGTTGCCTCATTCGCAGTAGCAGCATCAATCAAAGGCCAAGGGCCAAACACTGGATCTGCTGGCTAGAAACCTTCCCTGTCCCAGTCAAACTCCTCATTCAACAACCGGCTATAATGTTCTTTCCATGCATCTTTAATAGCCTCACTGTTCACCACTACCCTTCCTTCATCATTCTTCACACACTGCTCACCTATAATATCTCGATTATCCCTCTTCAACTGATCTGCCACCTTAAATATCATATTTTTCCTTTCCCCATTATTTAGGTTATCAAGTAAAAGTCTCTGTGACTCAGACTTCGCCCTGTATACCTCTCTTCTAGCCCTACGCTTGGCAGCCAAGTATTCCTCCTTGTTACCACCCTTCTTCCATTCCCGGAAAAGCCCTCTTTTCTCCTTAACTGCAGCTTCTACACCCTCATCCCACCACCAAGTTACTTTATGTCTTGGTGGTCCTCTTGTCCAACCGCATATTACATCAGTAACTCTCAAGAGATTGTTCTTGAGGGCTCTGTACTGTTCATTAACGCCTCTGTCTACGGCTCCCTGTTCAGCCACCACTCTCCTTATCTCGCTATAGAAGGCATCCCTTACTACTTGGTTTTCCAGCTTCCATATTTTCCTCCTAGGTACATAAGTCCTCTTTTTCATCACTCGTTCTATAAGCACCCCATATCACAAATCAATAGTTTGTGCTGCTGCTGCACGCACTCCTCACTTCCTATAACTTTAACATCCCTCACTAACCTCCTTCACTCTGAGGTCGTTATTATCGTGTCCTGGCAACCTACCATTCAAAAGTGCGTCTGATTTCGCGTAAAATATGAGACGTTTATGTGATTCATGTATAATATGCTCGTGTATAATAATATTCGTGTATAATATATTCGTGCATAATAATATGATTCGTGTATAATATGATACGAAATCGGACGCACTTTTGAATGATTGGTTGCCAGGGTACGATAATGACAACCTCAGAGTCGTGCGCCGCGACTATAGTATGTTTGCACCCAGTCGGCTTAAGGCGGGCCGATTACACTTGGTTCACAAACTACATACACATCCAAAGCCGCTACAACACTACAATCACACTTTACACGCACTTCTTACCCTACATACATCTCTACCAGACAGCCTAAGCCACTGGGTAGAGATACATTGACTGTATCGTCCCTGCTTCGGTAGGGATAGGTAGGTCCTGCAGTGGACCTGATAAATATAGATATATAGATAGACAGATAGATAGATAGATAGATAGATAGTCGTAGAATGGATGTGGAAAATGTGCAGATTGGCCTGAGAGGAAGGTAGAGTCCCGGAGGATTGGAAGTCAGGTATTATTATTCCCTTGTACAAAGAAAGAGGGGAAAAAGAATCGTGTGGTAATCATAGGGGCATCTGTCTTCTTAGTATAATAGGAAAAGTGTATGGTAGGATACTTATTGACAGAGTTAGAGAAAGAACAGAGGAATTAGTTGGAGAAGAACAGGAAGGCTTTAGGAAGGGAAGAGGTTGTGTAGATCAGATATTCATTCATAGATCTTTAGTGGAAAAGTTTCTAGAGAAGGGAAAGAAGTTGCATGTGGCTTTCATGGATTTGGAGAAAGCATGACAGGGTGGATAGACAAGGATTGTGGAAAATATTAAGAATATATGGGGTAGATAGGAAGTTGTTGAATGCTGTGAAGAGTATGTATGATGGTGCTAAGGCTGCAGTGCATGTGGATGGTGAACTGAGTGAATTTTTCTCTTTGAAGGTTGGGTTGAAACAGGGATGTGTCATGTCTCCATGGTTGTTCAATCTGTACATGGATGGGGTAATAAAAGAGGTACAAGGTAGGGTAGTGGATATTGGAGTGGTCCTGGTGAGAGAGGGTGGTGTTTGGAAACTCCCTGTACTGTTGTTTGCAGATGATACTGTGTTGTTGAGTGAAGACGAAGAAGAGCTGCAAGGCTTGGTGGATGAGTTTGGGAGAGTGTGTAAGAAACGGAATCTAAAGGTGAATGTATGGAAGAGTAAATTGATGGTCTTTGAGAGAGATGAAGTCAGTGAATGTACAGCGGGGTTAGATGGTGAGGAATTGGAAAATGTGAGTACGTATAAGTACTTGGGTAGTGTGATGAGTAAGGATGGAGGTTTGGAGGGTGAAGTGCTTGAAAGGGTACAGCAGGGAAGAAAGGTTGCTGGTTCCTTGAAAGCAGCGATAAGAAGCAGGGAAATGAGCATGGAAGTGAAAAAGTTACTACATGACAGTATTGTGATACCAACTCTAACGTATGGAAGTGAAGCTTGGACGTTGCTGGAAGGACACAAGTCAAGAGTGAGAGCAGTGGAAATGAGTTATTTAAGAGGAGCCTGTGGAGTCACATGGAGAGATAGGCTGACAAATGAGGATATAAAGGAGCGTTGTGGTGTGGATGTGGATGTGATAGGAAGCGTTAGGAGGAATACACTGAGGTGGTTTGGCCATGTGGAGAGGATGGAGGGTGAAAGACTGACGAAGAGAGTGTATGTGAGTGAGGTGGAGGGGGGAAGAGGGAGGGGGAGGCCGAGGAAGAGATGGAGGGATGGGGTGGAGAGGTATATGAGAGAGGGGGTGTGTGAGTTGGGAGCGGGGCAGTGAAATGGAGGGGGACAGGGCGACGTGGAGGCGATTTGTTCGGGGCCACCCCGAACGGGATTGAGGCGTCTGGCAATATATATATATATATATATATATATATATATATATATATATATATATATATATATATACCTTTACGCTAGACATGTTCCAACTATATATATATATATATATATATATATATATATATATATATATATATATATATAGCTTTACACTAGACATGTTCCAACTGAGAGATAATGGTAACAGTGCTATATTCTTTTCACCTTATCTTGGCCCAGATTTTCGTCCCTTTGCAGCCTGTTGCATGTAGCTCGGTGGCAGAATAAGACAATACTATGGCTCCACACCCTTCTCATAGCACTTCTTCGTGACAGGCATCATTTTCGGGGCAAATGTATCCTTATAAATCAGCTTCCATGGTGGAGGCACGACAGTTTTAGATCAAGTTCCATTACAAAGGGTATAACGCTTTCGGGATACTATTGTTCACTGTATAAACAAAACAATATACTGTTAACTACAATACAATGCTAGAATCGTCTTAACCATCCCGGTGTCAAAACCTCACTACCGCAACAATGAATTTCCCCTAGGGATGAGGTGAGAAAGCGTGTAGAAAATAAGGAAAGAAAAAATATGAATGAGACAAAATGGCCAACTGCATGCTCAGCTAGTGAAATTATCCGGACACTTATTCATACACCAACCTAGTCCCTGGCATCCTGGCTGCACGGCACAGGCGTGATCAATTGCACATTTTTAAAAACAGATGCGCTAAACGTTACCTGCCAGATGGTAAATCAGTTAACTAATGCCGTAGAAACCCCACATAGTATCTCTCTCCCAGTGAAAATTTGAACACCCGGCAGAGAAGTGGATTTAATTAATACCGGACGACCATAATCCCATCAAAAGACTGGGGCTCGTGGGCATGATTTTTTATTTTTTAATCCATAGGGCGTTACGTCCGAGGTGTCGTTGGGGTTTATTTCCCTTATAATACCATTCAGCCACAAGCCACTGGTCACTCTCGCCTTATATATCAGGACTGATTAGCCTTGCTCAAGGCACCTGCGCTCCTGTTGCACTAATAGAGCACCGGATAACAGACACATAAATGGCACTGCGTCACTCCTACAACGTAAATATTGCTAGTTGTGTTTGTATGAATTCTTATGAGCATTAATTACGAGTTGGAGTGAATCTTCTTGGGTAATACACTCTCTTTACTCAAACTTGGCCTAAAGTTGTCACCTCTCAGTCTTGAATGTTGACCTGTAACAAGACATTAACACTAGAATATGATCCTAATAACGAAAACGTTCTATGAAGAGGATGCAGAGCCGTAGCACTGTCCTTATCTGCTAATGAGATACCCGAAATAAGCTGCAAAAGGACAAAAACCTGAGCTATGTTAAGGTTAAAGTCGTATAGCCGAGTCCATCTTCCATGCTGACAACACTTGGACAGCACCTGAGCTGAAAAGGGGTTAGCGATCTTGGTCAGGTTAGCAAAATGGGCGTGTAAAAACTGTGATGAAATTAACTGTCACTGCAGCTGTGTAGGACTGCTATTATATATATATATATATATATATATATATATATATATATATATATATATTATGTCTCCGACTCCGGGCAAAGGCTTCAGGGCCTATATCTCAGGGGCAGTAGCCTATCCCAAGGCCCAGTAGTCCTCCTACACCTCCACATGTCACCACTACGGCGCTAACATCCACCGTCCATATTGAATACATGCTAGGGCTGTCTCATACAGGACTGGTGTATTGGTATTAGCGGGGGTATATTTACGACATGTCGGCGGGTGACAAGAAGACTTAGAGTAATGCAAATTCATTGCACAACGGCCATTATAATTGTTAAAATACTTTAGTAAAGTCCTATTTCTTCCTAGAATACACGTAGCATTCAAGTTTACATCCGAGTCCCCAATGGTACTGCTTGGTAAGGACATGGGGGAAACAAACTTCTCCCAAGAGTCTGATCGGCCCAAGAATAGATCTCGTGTTCATCCATCCGCGAGGTGGACATGCAAACCTTTGCACCATCGGCTTCCTGATTGCTGCGGTTCTCGTAATAGTAGTTGGAGTATCTGAAACATGAACCCTGTACACTAACTGCAGTCTGAAATTGCCCTTCCCATGCAGTCCACCATTCTCCTTTGGGGGGTAGGGAGGGAGTTAAGGGACGTTTGTTCAATCAAGCAGCTCCACTGCCGGTTTTATTGGTGCTACCACGTGAAGCCTCGTTCTGCAGGACCAACGCCTCTGGTAGAACAATATCAGTCTGTTCTCGGGAAAGATTGGGACTTAGCAAAACTTGATAGATTGCTTTAATGACCTTTCTCCAGTCAATAAGTATTCATCCACTACCTTCCCCTAACTTCACTCTGTTCATTGAAAACTGGTATATGTGTATCCTCTCCAGTTGCATAAATATCTCTGATCTATGTAACTCACTTTATACACATTTCAAGGGATATTATGGGTGGTTCTTATATAATACACCATTAGAAACTTATCCGGTTGTATCTTATGTGTCGCGGGATGGGCATGGTGGTGAGAGTAGAATATGGATTGTGATGCAGGATAGACATTGAAAACTTTGAATAAGCCGTCCCCGCAACACAGAGGTAGCTCAGCGCAGTGGAAGTTGAACGTTGTAGGTGGATCACCCTGTAGTTTCCCTCAGGGACCGAATTTTCATAATATAAGCTATTTTGACCGAACCTCAACACTGAGCTGAGCTCAGAGGCCATGTTTGCATAATCTTCATGGCTAAATTTGTGCATAAAATTGCATTTTATACAGGATGGCCCATATAATTGCTCCTCTTCTACTCCGCTAAGTGCATTCTCGTGTGTTGTGGGGACAGTTCATTCATCATTATAAGTACTATCACGATCCAAAGTTTCTTTACCCCCCTGAGTGGAAGAAGGTCGAAGCCAAGGTTGTAGCAAGACCAGATGATCGGACACTGCCAGTATACAAGACTAATAATGGTTCATGATACCGTGATTCATAAATAGGCTCGTGTGTTTCATCCGGGTGATTCTTATTGTCCTAAGCTTCAGGTTAGTGAACCCCTCCATCATGAACTGGCCTGTGTTCGGTGGCCCGTCATTTCTTCAACCTTGGCTTCGACCTTCCTCCACTCAAGGGGGGTAAAGAAACTTTGGATCGTGATAGTACATAACATGCATCAGTTATTCATTTCTTACTCCGACTGCCACATCCACGCCTACATTATCAGACTGAGGCGTCCCTTTAACACATACATAACATGAGGCGAATTTCTATGGAAGCACTATGTAAAGGGCACCATGTAAATATTTGTCTTCCCTTATATAGCAGCCGCCTAACACATCGCAACCAAACTGAAAGATATTATGATAAAAAATATTACCCATAACTTCACCTTCCCTATCTATTTTGCTCATAACAACTTTCTCTAAGTATTTTACCTCACTTTCCCCACTAATATTACCCATAATTTAATTTTACCTACTAATATTACCCATAACTTCATTTTTCTTACCAATAACACCCATATCCTCACCTTACCTCACCATCCCCACTAATTCCCTTCCAATATTGTTCAGAACCTCGCTTTCCCGCCAATAATATCCTCTTAACTTCCATGTTAATGTTATCTCTCCTTTACCGATCTTACCAATAACTTCACCTCCCCTGCATTACTACCCCACCTTCCCTATTAATATTAGTCATAACCTCACTTTCCCTCCCAATCTTACCCATAACCTCACCCTCCCTATGTTACCTCACCTTCCCTACCTATCTCACTCACCTGCTAATATTACTTAGCTTCCCCACCAACATTACCTCACCTGCCCTACAAATCTTAGCTTACTTTCTCCACCAGTCTTACTCACCATCGCTGCCAGTCTTACTCACCTTCTTTTTAACTTACCTCACTTTAGCTACTAATCTTACCCATAGCCTCACCTTCCCAACTAAGCCTGCCTCAATTACGATAGAGAAGAAAAAGTACCAAATAAACTTACTTTAACATCAACGCACCATCTCTTCAAAGGAACACCTGCGGCATTTTAACCTTAAGCATCAACACACCTGCTCTTCACAGGAACACCTGCTTATGGCTGTATGAAAGAAAGTTGGCTCGTGCTACATACCTGGCCCGTTATATGTAGAGCGTGTTGTATATAATACTAGGGAATAGAAGGCCACACTGAAGATGTGGAATGTGTCCGAGCTCGCCCGGTGCGATTTTTGACATATACTGGTAATATTTCCCACAGTAATGCTGTTAGAGATCTCCTCAAATGGCGATAGTAGTCCACAGAAATCTCCCTTGGTGAGGGATACTTTTTTTTACAGCCCAACCTGTACTATAGTAGCATACAGAGATCTCCCCAAATGGTGAGGAACACTTTTCTACAGCCCAAGTTGATCATTTCTTAACACTCTTAAGTGAAATTCGGCTGAAGTAAGTTGTCCTCGCTCTTGCTCGGATAATTATATCGTGTTACATATAAAGCGGGCTAACTAGACGGCGTGTTATCTGTCTAGCGTGTTGTTTATCGAGTGATGCGTATTTACCGATTATCTATCTTGTGTGTAGTCAGTTTAGCATGTTATCTACTGAGCGTGTTATCTCTAGCGTGCTACCCGTTAAACACGTTATCCTTCTAACGCTATATCTCTAACATGTTATCTGTCTAACGTGTTATCAACCTCTTGGGACAGTATGATTAAAATATTCTGTTCGGCATAGGAGGCTTTAAACCAGCATTTCCTTACTTACTGTTGCGCATATTTCCCTGGGTATTCACTTGTACATTTTTTTTTTTAGGCCACATCCTTTTAATTTCGTCATAACTTGCATGGTAACATACAAGAGGATACCAAGCTGTAGTGGACCATATTCTGTAGGGGGCTTCGCAGCGCCTCTCCCTTTCTAGTTTATTTTGCATATTTTACCTTAACCATGATACACACACACACACACACACACACACACACACACACACACACACACACAGATAGATAGATGAGTAAGTAGGTAGATGTGTATGTGTGTGTGTGTGTGTGTGTGTGTGTGTGTAACATTCATGTACGTATCTAATAATGGCATAGTTCACGTCAGTAATATTCAGCAGGATAATGAGCTGTAATGTGCAGAATAACTAACTAAGGAACAAGCGTTACGAAATCTCCAAACCACTTAGCATACGGTCCAAAAACTCGTTTCAGTAATCTAATCAGTAATATCGTGAGCATAAATATTGCTATCCTTCCTAACGTCAATACATCGAACCAAGCAAACTCTTCCGAATTTTTAGTTAGAGTTTCGTAAATGATCAGATGAAAGGTAAAGCAGTATTATTCTCTGTTTATTACTGAGTCCGCTGATATGATGGAGAGGGACGCCTTCATGCAGTGGCACCGATGTAACGGGGCGGCTCAGCTGCCCAGTTAAGCAGACGTCCTTCAACTACTTCCCTTGCTCTTGAAAGGAAGATGGTGGACCGCAGAGGAAGGGCAACATAAGCCTACAGTCCGATGGTGTTCACGTTAGAGATGAACTTGGAGTTATTACTACTACTACTACTACTACTATTACTACTACTACTGCATAAGAACATAAGAGAGGATTACTGCAGTAGGCTAGGTGGTCCATGCTAGGCAGCTCCTGCAAGAGTGACTAAGCTACTAGAATAAGTTAAAGATAGTAAAAAAGAAGGCTCTCCCTCGCATTCATAACCCTCTAGCCGAATCCGGCAGGAAAAATTGAGAACAAACACTACTCAATATTAAAAAAAAATGGCGTGAACATTTTATACGAAAATGCGCAAGGAGAAATGAGACTATCGTGGAGACACCTAAAAAGGAAAAAGAACGAATTAGTACCGGCCCTTGGGATATATATACATTTTTTTTATATCCAACCCTCATTTGTCACTCGATGAGAGCCTCGACATCGTCACTTCCTTTTTCAGAAATGAGTCATAACTCGGCAACCGGTGGCCCGATTGGGCTGGAAATTGTTTTATTCAAGTTAGAGCAATTTAACTGTACCTTGCTCTAACAAAAAATTGCGCTACATCGCCGTTTTTGCTGTGTTATGGTAACAAATAAACCAACAAATACAGGATTCGTATCATTATAATATAGATTATACTATACCTTTATACTATACAAATTAGGAGTATAAGAAGGAAGGAGAGGCGAGAGAGTGATAATACAACAAACACCTCACTCTTTACTCTTGTGTCATGCTGGTAATTTCAGCACCGGACCAAGGACGAATCCATCCCCTTCACTAAAAGCAAATACTAAATTTGAAACAAAAGACCAGAAATGAGTCATAACTCGAGAACAGGTGGCCCGATTGGCCTGGATATTGCTTTATTCTTCAAGTTAGGACATTTTACCGGTACTGTGCTCTAACAAAAATTTGCGCTACATGCACCCTTTTTGCTGGGTTACGGTGATAAACCAACAAACATACAGAAATCAGATCATTATAATGTAGATATGCTTATCTTGCCGATGCTTGGAACCTAATGGATGGAGCAGCAACCACACCTCTTACAGTAGGTAGCTTATTCCATTCGCCCTACTCTTTTGCCAAACTATTTTCTACCTATCTCCTTAAGAAAACGGAATTTATCCAATTTGAAACCATTACCTCTATCCTGTATGCTCACTTTAAGTACCTTGCTAGTATCTCCCTTATTTATTACCTTCATCCACTTAAAGGCCTCAATTAAGTCTCCCCTTTCCCTACGGCTTTTTAGTGATAGCAATCTAGTCTTTTCAGCCGTGTGAAAGGTTCCGGACACCACACATCATTTTTATCATTCGCCTCTGTAGTAGCAGTAGTAGTAATAGTAGTAGTAGTAAGAGTAGTAGTAGTATTAGTAGTAGTAGTAATAGTAGTAGTAGTAGTAGTAGTAAGAGTAGTAGTAGCCTAGTAGTAGTAGTAATAATAGAAGTAGTAGTAACAGTCAGTTGACGTATTTATCACTTGTTATCTTGGTGCCTACCGACTATTTAATTACGATAGAGTTTTCAGTTTGGCCAAGTAGGGAGATGGAGAATGAAATATTGACTAGGAGAGTGTGTGAGTGAGGTGGAAGAGGGAAGGGGGAGGAAGAGGACGCCAAGGCTGAGGATGAGATGGAGGGATGGAATGGAGAGGTATATCTGAAGGTGGTGTGAGCTGGAGAGAGGGAAACCAAATGGAGGACAAGGTGACAAGGAAGCGGCTCTTCTGTTATCTCCCCTTCAGGAATTGCATTATCTGTAGATAGATAACTAGATACATAGAGATAGATAGGTAGGTAGGCGGGGAAGTTCGTAGACAGACAGGCTGAGAGATATAGAGAGACAGACTGGTAGGTAAGTAGATAAATAAGATAAACTGATAAACTGACAGACAAAAAACTACATAGATGAATAGCGATATTGAAGGCAGGTCAATAGACTGATAGGTATTGACAGATACTTACTGATGGATAGCTAGATACAGAGAGACAGATATGTAGATAGATAAAATGGTAGATAGATAAACAAACACCAGTAACCTCGTCACTTATTTCATTCCATTCGATGTTGAAAATAACTCTCCTGTGGTTGCCTGATTAATTTGACAGGTTTTCTTCGGACTGAAAGGGGTTGGCAGTTTGTAATATATTTGTGCTGGTGCTGGAGAATGGACGCCCTCATGTGGTGGCACTGGTATAGGCTGGCTGTGTAGCTGCCCTGTTATACAAGCCTCAACTCCCTCCCCCCATCCCCTAAAGGAGGATGGTGAACTGCAAAAAGAGGATGAGTTAAGCCTTTAGTCGACTGGACTTATAGATGAATCAAGAACTCTACTACTACTACTACTACTACTACTGGATGTATATTTATCAGCCAGTTCCCTGAGGTCTGGTAAATCTTTCTATACACCAAACATCATATCCTGCAGCTCCGGCTTTGATACCCACCATTTGTACATAATACATACTAGGGCTGTCTTCTTCAGGGGCAGGTACACCGGACCAGGTCTGTTTTTAGATCATAGCGGTAGGTGTTATGGAAAACTGGTGAAGTTTATTTTAATGAAATTCAGACCAACAGTTTGTTCACTGCTCCAGCCGTGGGTCGTCCTCCTGCTCTTTCTAACTGCGGACTCACTTCTCTAGCTAATTCCCCATCACATCTGATGGTTCAATTTCTGGTTGTCAACCTTTCCATCTGGTGCATCTATTGTTGATTTGTATTTTTCTACCTTCCAGTGAATGTGTCCACCTCAGGGGAGACCTGGGGTAGGAACATTAAATATATGTCTGTCTGTCTGTCTGTCTCTGTCTGTCTGTCTGTCTGTCTCTCTCTCTCTCTCTCTCTCTCTCTCTCTCTCCCTCTCTATACAACGCTCCTCAGGGGGCGACACAGGAATGGATGATAGATAGATAGATGGATACACACACACACACACACACACACACACACATATATATATATATATATATATATATATATATATATATATATATATATATATATATATATATATATATATATATATATATATATAATACACACTGAAGCGATGGCTTTGCTGTAGAGCAAGGATGGAAGAGTACAAAGCTCTCAGCCTCTTGTTCCTTCTGAAAGTTGATAAAAGATAAAAAAAAAGTCTCCCATATTTGTTTTGGCAGGAACGACAAAGTACGGAGCTAGGAAGTCCAGATCTCTTGCTCCTCCTATTTAAAAATATGTCAACAGAGGAAAAACTATTGTAGATTAATATATCTGTTTTGGGTTGAAGGGCAAGGGAAGGAGAGTTCAGAGTTTTCCATCGTCCCCTATTTTTCATGAAAAGAAAAGAGAGATCTATATTACGACAGGGAATCGATCGTAAATGTGTTCGAGAAGGCTAAATCTACAGTATTAGCGAAGGTGTGAAAGAAGGCTATTGTCTAATCTTTTTATATCGGAAAGTCTCTCCCGAGTTTAATACATCTGTCTAGAGAACAAACGCACGTTACTGAACTGAAGAGGTTGAACATGGCTACACGAAGGGTAATAAGGCAGAAAATCTACACTTTTCGCAAGCCCCATTCTTCCCCTACTAATGACCCGCAATACTCGCTGCTGTGCCCAGGTCCGCAGTGTACTGCTGGGTGATAGGTGACAAGGGGAAGACAAATTTATGAGTCTTAATTCGGTAAATCTAGGACCAACTTTTATCAAGAGCAGAAAAATTCAAGCAGAAATGGAAACATCTGAAACGTTACTGCCCATCATTCTTAAGCATTATATAAAAGTTTTAATTTGTTACACTTAAGCCTCAAGAGCAAATAATGATTCTCTGATGCATTGTGTTACACAAACCACTGTTTAAAATGACGGAGGTAACTGGTCAGTCCAAAGGACTTGTCAAGTGGGAGGAGGCGGAATTTTAAACTGACGGGGAATAAATTTGCCCTTGTATTTTGTCAAAAAGTGCTCTCGTTTACTTTATTGCTTTAAGAATTAACACTTCAACAAAGTACAGTATTGATTTTTCGAGATGTGGGCCTTTAAAGAGTAAGACAGCATTAAGCAATACTAACATACCCCAAGGATACACAAACAGATCTAAAGTATTATTAAGCAGTTTATAAACTTTATAAATTACTGTTATTCACTGAGATATAGATTTCACTAAAAAAAATTTCAGCTACAGAAGAAAAATATCGCTTAAATTTGCCACGAACGCTTAAAACGCTCTCTCTCTCTCTCTCTCTCTCTCTCTCTCTCTCTCTCTCTCTCTCTCTCTCTCTCTCTCTCTCTCAATGACATCTAGTCCTTACGAAACATCCCTATTAGGTTTGCTTCGCTGCAGATATATCAAGATGCCAGCTGAATAAACCGGACTATCATAGAGCTCATGTCATAGGAAACACAGCAACGACAGACACAGCAGGGACCGGCTTCACAGGCACACTCATGATCGATTCCTTTTCGTAACTGAGATTGGTTTTCCCTTGAAGCAAAAGGAATGATGAATGTAAATTCTTTCTACGCCTCTTGTTCTTCCCACAAAAACACACCCTGGGAAGGATTTTAATAATTACAAGCGTCTCATAGCCCTACAGGCCCGCATAGCACTTGTCCAAAAGAGAGCCGTTTGTGAATCGCACTTGCCCTGTGGAGGTGCATGAAATTCCAAGGAAATCCCAAGCGGCATTTTTCACATATGCAGAATGGAAAGTCAATGGAGACAATTATTGGGGGTCAAAACACCCCTCCAGAAAATTACAAATCATGAAATTAAAACTGGTCCACCTGGGGCCCAATTCCAACCATCCTGCGAACTTTCATTATAATCCTTTGTCCAGTTTTGCCTACACACACACACACACACACACACACACACAGGATTATAGTTCAGCAGACATGCAGCTTTATCCAGACTGCCATATTGTTACGAGCTACTGAACGGCAATAGGGGGAACAGAACTTTTGGAGGCAATTGTACATTCGGGTCATTCTCATCCATCCGGGCTCGGGAGGTTAGTCAAGGTCTGGTCAGGGCCTTTCTAGTCATGTAAGGTGAAGTCAGGTCCAATTAGATCAATCCAAAATTAGTCACGTTCATTCAGATCATTAAAAAGGTTATTCACGTCAGGTTCAGTCTCAGTCAGTTAATGTGAGCCATTCAGAGAGTAGGTTTATTTATGTCGTTCACATTCAGCAAGCTAAGGTCAAGTTAGTTCACATTCTTAAACCCCTCCTCTCTCTCTCTCTCTCTCTCTCTCTCTCTCTCTCTCTCTCTCTCTCTCTCTCTCTCTCTCTCTCTCTCTCTCTCTCTCTCTCTCTCTCTCTCTCTCTCTCAGTTCACGCTAGTTCCTTGCAGTTTTATTTAGCTCAGGTTTCGTTACTCCATCTGACGGGATTAGATGCAGCCTTGATTCTTATACTTCATTACGAGATGCCTTTTCCGAGTGTGCTATACCTTTTTCACATTCACCTGGCCGAGATTTTCGTCCTTTTTGCAGCTTATTTTCACGTAGGCATGTGGCAGAGAGAGTTAATGCTACTCTTCTACATCCTTTCTATAATATTTCTTGGTGACTAGCTTCATATTCTGATGTTAATCCATTTTTACGAGTCAGCTTATAAAAGGAGAGAGAGAGAGAGAGAGAGAGAGAGAACATAAGAACATAAGAAGAGAGGATAACTGCAGTAGGCTGGTTGGCCCATGCTAGGCAGCTCCTAGAAGAGTAACTGAACTACTAGAATGAGATAAGGATAGCAAAGAAGAAGGCTCTCCCCCGCCCTCCAAATCCTCCAGCCGAAGCCGGCAGGAAAAAGTCAGAAAGAACACCACGCCGTATAGAAAAACTGGCGTGGACATTTTACAGGAAAGTGTGAAAGGAGAATAGAGACTATCATACTGTAACCTGAAAAGAAAAAAATTATGAATTAGTATTGATTATAAGATTTTCTTCATTCTATATCCACCCCTTATTTGTCATATGCTTATCTAGCCTATGCTTGAAACCATCAATGGAAGAGGCGGCAACTACTTTACTAGGTAGCTTATTCCATTCGTCTACTACTCTATTACCAAACCAATTTCTACCGATTTCCTTATTGAAACGGAATTTTTCTAGTTTGAAACCATTATTTCTAGTTCTATCTTGTATGCTCACTTTAAGTACCTTGCTAATATCTCCCTTATTTATACCCTTCATCCACTTAAACACCTCAATTAAGTCTCCACTTACTCTACGCCTCTCTAGCGAATGCAGACTTAGTCTTTTCAGTCTGTCTTCATATGACAGGTTCCGGACGTCATGTATCATTTTTGTCATTCTTCTCTGTACATTTTCTAACGAATTAATATCCATTCTATAGTAAGGACACCAAAATTGTACTGCGTAGTCTAAATGTGGCCTTACTAATGCTAGATAAAGTTTCAGTATTACTTTAGATGATCTATTGCTCACGCTTCTCGAAATAAATCCTAGGACCCTATTTGCTTTATTTCTCGTATTAATACACTGTTGCCTTGGTTTAAGGTCGTTACTAATCATAACTCCTAGATCTCTCTCGCATTCCGATTTGCTAATTTCTTTGTTATCTAAGCTGTATTTAGTATCTCCAATGGTCTTACCTACGTTAAGTACTTTACATTTTTCAACGTTAATTTCCATTTGCCAAGTTTTAGACCATTTGGACAATGTATCGAGGTCTTTTTGTAAGTTATGACAATCGTCAGTCGAGTTAATGATATGCCCTATTTTTGTATCGTCGGCAAATTTGCTGATGCTGCTATTGACTCCTAAGTCTAGATCATTTATATATATGATAAATAATAAGGGACCGAGTACTGAACCCTGTGGTACACCGCTAGTTACTAACCCCAGTCCGACTTAGTTCCATTTATTAATACTCTCTGCTTTCGTCCTTTCAGCCAGGATTCTATCCATTTTAAGATATCGCCGTCTTTACCGTGTGCTCGAACTTTTCTAACTAACATTTCGTGTGAGACCCTATCAAAAGTTTTACTAAAGTCCAGATAAATAACATCGTAAGCTTTATCGCTATCTACTGTCTTAAAGACCTCCGAGTAGAATGACAACAAGTTTGTGAGGCAGGATCGTTCTTGCCTCAATCCGTGCTGACTTTCGTTTATAAGATTAAATCTTTCTAAGTGTTCTCTAATCTTATTTGCCAAAATTGACTCTAACATTTTTCCTACTATTGACGTTAGACTTATCGGACGATAATTCGACGCAGCTGATTTATCACCCTTTTTAAAGATGAGCACTACGTTTGCGGTCTTCCACGCCTCAGGAACTTCTCCTGAACTTAAAGAGTCATTGAATAACGTTAAAAGTGGCTGACATAATTCTTCTTTGGTTTCTTTTATAATTTTTGCATATATATCGTCCGGACCTGGCGATTTTTGAGGTTTTAACTTATTAATTTCTTTCAGTACGTCCTCCTTACTAATGGTTATTTTACTAAGAATATTTTCCGTATTCTTATGGTAAATATTTGCTGCTTGAGGGACCAGGCCTAGATTTTCCTTGGTGATTACTGATATGAAATAATTATTTAGGATGGAGCACATTTCTTTATCTTCACTGGTAATGTCACCTGATTCTGTTCTGAGTGGTCCTATCCTATCTTTATTTTTCGTATGGTACATTTGATAAAAACCCTTGGGGTTTTCTTTTGATTCACTTGCAACCTTAATTTCATAACTTCTCTTTGCTTTTCTTATCTCCCTCTTTACTTCTCTATTTAAAATCGTTTATCGGTTACGTAAGGGTTCCTCTCCACGTTTTATTTTTCTATATACTCCTTTCCTTTGGCCTATGAGAGATTTTAATCTGTTGTTTAACCATCTTGGTTCTGAATTATTCGTTTTAAACGGTTTTGAAGGAATATATCTATCTTGGCCTCCGTGTATTATATTTATTAACTCGTTATAGTTCTCACTGGTCGAACGTCTGATTGGTACTGGAGCTGAGTTAATTTCCGTGACCTGGACTACATTCCTATCTACCACCTCCCCCCTCACAGACACATGACGGACATTCCCACGTGTTTCCTGCGCCTGACCAATGACCTGGGGTTCCCTACTGACCTGGCATTCCCTCAAATAGCTAATCTCCCTGTGGAATACCGTTCGAAAATAAGCTCTTAAGCCATCGAAATCTCCTAGACGAAAATTAGGAACAGTGGAGGTATTTTCAGTGGAACAGACATCCCAAATAAATTTGAACTTAATTTCTTCATGATCGCTATTACCAAGTCGTCCACCAACCTCTATATCGCTAATATTTTCTTTATTAGCTAAAACCAAATCTAGTATATTATTACCTCTGATGGGCTTCCTGATATACTGATAAAGGAAATTATCATATACTACCTCTAGAAATTCCTCTGATTCTGCATCTCCTGTCTGATTTCTCCAATCTATCCTTGGCAGATTAAGGTCCCCTACAATTATTACTAAGCTGGACTGTGATGCTTTCCTAATTTCCTCCCAAAGGTATTTACTATCAGCTCTACTTAATTTAGGAGATCTGTAAATTGCTCCTAAGACTAATTTCTCCCTATTGTTACTAATTTCAACCCAGACACTTTCTGTGTCCCTATTTACTTTAATGTTTGCTTTATTGTAACAGTTTAATGAATCCTTTACATGAATAGCTACCCCTCCCCCCTTTCTTCCCTGACGGTTTGACACAAAAATTTTATAGCCTTTTATCTGATAATCTGCTAAAAATTCTCGAGTGTCTGTATTCATCCAAGTTTCACTAATAACGGCAATGTCTATTTTCTCTGTACAAATTAAAGCCCTCAGTTCATCCATTTTATTACGTAAACTCCGGCTGTTTGTGTAGTACACTTTCAGATTATTACTAGTAGTTATGCCTCTACCTTGGCATTTACTGTTATTTATTTTATTACTAACTGGGAAACTCTTTACTTTACTAATATAACAATTTTTTGTACTATCGCTTATCGCCCTTCTATCATCGCTTTTTCTATCATCTATCATCGCCTGCTCAATTTGAGGTGCCTGAGTGGATGTATCTACACTATTGGTTGAACTTTTGTTCTTAATTTTGCAAGTATTGATGCATCTATCCAAACATGGTAATAATGATTTCTGAGTGTAGTTGCTGCATCTTCCTGTACACCTACTTCTCAATCTCGAAAAAATCCCTCCAACTCCCTATCTATCATTCCAGCTAAAACAGTAACTCCCTGCCTGCTAAGATGAATCCCATCCCAACTATACAAGGCACTCCGTCCATAAAACCGGTCCCAGCTGTCTATGAGAGGTATTGCATTATCTTTGCAATACCTTTCAAGGCGGCAATTAAATCCTTTTGCCCTGCTCAACCATTCCCTTCCAACCCGCCACCTTGGTAAAACACCAAGCACTACAGGGGTTCCTCCCCTCTCCCTAACCTTTTCTAACATCAACTTGTACCTTTTCCACAGTACCCCACTCTTACGGCTACTAATATCATTGCCTCCTACACTGAGGCACACAGTGGGCTTGTCACCACTTTCCTTTACGATATTTGAAATTTTTTCTACCACATTAGCCACCCTGGCCTCTGGAAGACACACATGTTTAGCGAGTGGAGTATACATGGCCCTGTTCAGATATCTCACCTGGGAGTCTCCAACAACAGCAACATTTTTCTTACCTTTCTTGTTCTGTTTATACTTACCTGTACTGGAAGTTCTCACATCGTCCTTCTCCTCTACTTCCCTCTCTGCCTTCCCTTCACATTCGTCCCGTAGTGCGTCGAATGCATTAGTGGTCTTAACTTCCGTGTCCAACCTTCAGCCTTTTTCTCTTTCTCCTCCAACATCTCCTCCAACAATTCCCTCATCTGTGACTTCTCCTGCCTGAGAATTTGTACCTCCCGCTTCAGTTCGAGAAGTTCCTCCTTTAATTCAAGGTAGTCCTTTTCAATACCTGCAGTGGGGACACAGCTCTCTGCCAAGGAAGCCATTACGCACAAATTCACACAAGGTAGCACACACTATCACGGGTCACTACGGGTCATCACAACACACACTCTCACGGATCACTAGCAAAGCACTATCGCTGATCACTACAACACACTAACACAGCCACTATCACAGATCACTAAAGCACACTAGCACAACACTACCACAGGTCTCTAGCACGTCTGAGCAGACTGACCTCACGAGAGCGACTCGTGAGAGAGAGGGCAATTTTACGCCAGTTTAGAATGAAAAGAGCACAGCAACAAGAACGAACAAAAATTAACACGAGCTACATTCAAGAGGTCAAAGATAATTACGTCCAGATTCATTCAGATCCTGGCAAGACCATTTACGCCTTTAAAGGGCCACTGACATCTCTCTCGTTTACTCAGGGTGTCAGATCATTTTGGGTCCGTTCAGACTGATTTTGGTCCATTTAGGTCCATTTAGGTCAGTTTAGGTCCATTTAGGTTCATTTAGATCCATTTAGGTTCATTTAGGTCCATTTAGATCAGTTTAGGTTTATTTAGGTTCATTTAGGTCCATTTAGATCCATTTAGGTTCATCTACTGTAGGTCCATTAAGATACATTCAGATACATTTCGGTTCATTTAGGTCTAAAGTAGGTTCATTTAGGCTCATTTAGGTTCACTTAGGTCCATTTAGGTCCATTTAGATCCATTTAAGTCATGTTAGGTCCATTCAGGTATATTTAGATTCATTTAGGTCATTTTAGGTCCAGTTAGGTACATTTGAATCCATTTAGATCAGTTTTGGTCCATTTAGGTTCATTTAGATTCATTTAGGTAATTTTAGGTTCATTGAGGTTCATTTAGATCCATTTAGGTAATTTTTGGTCCATTGAGGTTCATTTAGATCCATTTAGGTCATTTTAGGTCCACTAAGGTGTACATTCAGATCCATTTAAGTCATTTAGGTCCATTCAGGTACACTTAGATCCATTTAGGTCAGTTTAGGTCTATTTAGGTTCATTTAGATCCATTTAGGTCATTTTAGGTCCATTCAGGTCCATTCAGATCCATTTCTTTATGCAAGGAAGAGGGAACCAAAGGCCAGGAGCCCGCTAACTGTTCCTTCCAAGAAAAAAAAATCAAGATCCGTTCATTTCGAGATGCCTGGACACATTGCGTTTGAAAGACTGGAGATCATAGGTAGTAGGAAATACAGACAGAGGGAGACAGTTCCAGAGTTGACCTGTTACATAAATGAAGGACTGGGAGTAATGGTTAACTCTTGCATTAGAGAGATGGACAGAAAAGGGATGAGAGTTTGTTGCTAGACGGGTGTTACGCGCCCGTCGTAGAGGTGGAGGGATGCAAGCAGACAGTTCAGAGTAGCAGTGACCATTGAAGTAGCGATAGAAAAGAGATAAAAATGCAACAGTGCGGCGAAGAGACAGAGGTTGAAGGGAGCCAGGAGAAGGAGGAGAGTTAATGAGATGAAAAGCCTTTGACTCCACCTTGCTGAGAAGAGCTGTATGTATTTAAGTCAGTTTAGGTCCATTCAGGTACATTCAGATCCATTTAGGTTAATTTAGGTCCATTTATATCCATTTTAGTTCATTCAGGTCCTTCCTGGTCCGTAACTTCATTCACCTGTAGTAAGGGCCATTTGAACTAATTCAGGGTCACTTAATGCCATTCAGTCCAGTTAGGTCCATTCAGGTCCAGTTTGGTCCATTCAGGTCCAGTTAGGCCTATTCAGGTCCATTTAATTCCATTCAGGTCCATTCATGTCCAGTTAGGTCTATCCAGGTACAGTTAGGTCCCATCACTTTAGGATTCTAGTTATTTTTGGTCCAGTCAGGTCCAGTTTAACCGATTTAGGTCATTTGGGCCATCTAGGTCAATTCGGCCGTTCTCATCCACTACGGGAGAAGTACTGTATATGCTGTAGAGACGAGTCTTGTAGATAGACTGATACCTTGCAAATTACAGGTGATGGAAAAGAAATGGGAATGGTGGATGGAAATGAGTGAGTTGCGCGGGTTAAGCTGGTAGATGTGAGGGTGAGACAAACCGGGACAAGTACAGCTGGGGAAATGAGGTGTATGGGTCACAGAGTTGACAATGGGCTCGGATTTCTCTTGGAAGGCAGATACTGGAGGGTTAGGAAAAGTTAAGTTGGCGAAGAGAAGTTGGTGGGGAGGACGGAGATGGTCGTTGGTGGTGGGGCAAAGAAGGGTTACGGCACACTATGCAGATAAGAGTCATAGGTTGGCCAGCTTATGAGTGGCAGCGATTATATCAAAACGGGGGAAAAATAAGGGGTGGGATGAGTGGAGAGGCGCAAGGGAGTGAAATTAACTATGGTAATGGGTAATAGGACAGGGTGAGGCAAGTACAACCAACGAAAATGAGGGAGCGTCATGTGAGGGGCAGAGTTGCCAGTCAGGTCGGATTTCTCGAAGTGACTGGGCGATGGGGGAGAAATCAGATGTGGCAGGTAGAGAGATCTGGGTGATACAGGAGGGGGTCGTGATTATGCCCTGTTAAAATTAGCATTTTAGGTCTGCCAGTCTAAGTGTGACGGCGACTTATTTCAAGTCTTTCCACAAGAACCAGAGCAACAACAACGTCAACAAAGTAGGCACGCGACACTCTTCTATACTGGCATATAACGAAACAGGTAAAAACAGAAGAGGTCCATTCAAAATAGTATATAATCTTTTATGGAGAAGTACATATACTATACATGGAAATAAGTTACAGAAAGTTGTGTGGATTTGATGATGTAACGGTAAAGCAGCAAAACATTATGTGGGAATGATATAAGGAAACTGTCAGTGCAATTTTACTAACTTATCGAAGATTGATTTGACTAAAAACCAAGGAGACTTATTTTCCTCATAATATTTTCCTCATCTAATTTTGTGCAACCACGAATTATTATTCCAGCATTGAAATAGCCTTGTTCCATCAGGTGAAATTAAACTGACAAAATCTTTGGAAGTATACGAGGTGAAACATAAATGCATCAATTCTAAGCACAAAGAAACAACTCCTAGAGAAAGAAAATGAGGATTACGAAGCTAAGGATGCGCACACATTTGTTAATATTAGTGATGGCGGCCACAGTACTGCTGTTAGTAAACCGGGAACGGATCATTCCCCGGACGTTGAAAACAGATACAGAGTTGGCAAAACATAACCCCCAAAATGCGGACGAACGTAGAGTAACTGCGATACAGAAAGATCAGTCAGCACATACAATAAACGAAAAGTCACATATTTTGATGAATGACTACAAAGAACAATTGAAGAAAGAGGAGGCAGGAAGCAAGGACAAAAGACAAGGTTGGAATGTTAAGGAATCAAGCAACGCAACATCTGTAATGAATAATAGTGATCAAAATAAGAAAGATGAAGAACTGCACATCACATACAACAACACGAAAGGTAAGTGGTTGTCTTGGATTACCTCACTACTTAAACCCAATGCCGTATTTTTTAAAATATTTTTATTTACCTCCAGAAGACATTCCTTTACTAATGGTCGGCATTTTGGACTGGGGAGAGTTAATATAGCCTTCGTAAAGCTCTTCACTGGTTAATATTCTTCGTAAGTTGATTAATATCGTCTGATGGCTGACTGATTAATTTTTTAATGCCAGTCGATTGAAAGGATAAAGGGAAAATATTACCTTTCTAATAATCTGGCGTTTTAACTTGTGTTGTCTATACAAAACAAAAATTAAAAGACACGCCTCACACGTTGAACTTCACAGAGAGAAGTGAAGTTCACGTTATCAAACCACACATAACAGCCCAACACACATGCCTACTCACCAAGCACTGAGGAGAGAAGGTCAGACTCAGCTCCTACCCTGGACCTGGTGAGAGGAGTGAAGGTGAAAGGAATGAAACAAATGATTAAATAATAATTAAATCTTGGAACCATTTTATTCTGCTTGTTGAATGGTAAAAAAAAAAAAAAAAAAAAAAAAAAAAAAAATTGATTCAGAGAATGAAAACAAATACAAACGAGTTTTTGTGTATACTAGGAGACAGTGGTTTTCAGAAAGACATATGGCTTGTTGACGAGATACTTGCACTAATATATTTATAAAGATGTTGGCGTAAGGGGTATTAGATAGAAGAGTGTCTGTTGCATCTGTTTCTTAAAAAGGGATATTACAGAGTAGGTCGACAAAGAATGTGGAAGGTACCAGTTATAAATAATTTGGGAAGTAGGCCCCTCAATGTCATCCAGAGTCTGCAGCATCATTTGTGTCGGTGGATGGTGCGGTATGTGAGAGAATGAGAGATTGTCCCTGAATGTTTGATAGAGAAGACATTGTCATATCACCATGGTTGTGTGATGTGTCAATTTTTAAACAGTAATCAGATCGTGAGAGTCGAGTTGTTGATGTGGATATGCTAGAAAGTGTTAGTGGAAGTATCTTGAAATGGTCTGGTCATGTGGAAAGATTGGAGAATGAGAAACTGACTATGTGATGTGGAAGGGGAGGGAAAAGGTAGAGGGCGGTGATGTAATGGAGGGATGGGGTGGAGAGGTCTATGAGTGAGGGGATAAGCTGGAGAGGGAGCAGCCTTGTGGTGAAGGACAAAATGACATGAAGGTGATTTATTTGTGGTCATCTCTTCCAAGATTAAGGTGTATAGCTATAGACAGATATAATTAGAAAGTTTCTGCTTTCTCCTGGAATATCCAACTTTTTTTTTTTTTTTCGTGACAGTCATGCTTTCTGAGCACCCAGTTTCCTGTGATAAGTTCTGTTTTAATATAATCGCCTGGCGTTAGCTGGAAAATAAGATCATAAATATTTTTTACTATCTTAGTTATCACTGCCATCGTTCTTCTCCTAGATCTACCAAAAGTGGTGTTCCTCAGGCTCTGTCCTATCACCAACTCTCTTCCTTTCATTCATCAATGACCTAAGCTGTACATCTAACCCTATCCACTCGTATGCTGATGATTCCACCCTTCACCTTTCCATTCGGTTCCCGCAACGTCCATCTCAGCAGTTACTTCAACAAACAAGGGATGAGGCTATGACACACTAATGTCTGACTTGGCTCGTATCTCTGACTGATGTAAAAATAATCTTGTTTTTAATGCATCAAAGACTCAGTTCTTACATCTATCAACCCGACAAAATCTTCCACAGGAGTACCCACTAATGTTTAATAATATCCAGCTCCATCCTGCATCATCCTTGAACATGCTAGGGGTTTCATTCACTCGGGACTTATCTTGGATAGATCATATTACATCTCTTGTATAATCTGCTTCCAAGAGATTAGGTGTGCTAAGCCGACTCCATACCTTCTTTACCCCTGCACAGTTGTTGACCTTATACACGGATTTTATTCGTCCCCGTGTAGAGTACAAATCTCATGTGTGAGGAGGCTCCCCATATACAGCTCTTCTCAATAAGGTGGAATCAAAGGCTTTTCGCCTCATTAACTCTCCTCCTCTTACTGGCTTCCTTCAGCCTCTGTCTCTTCGTCGCACTGTTGCATTTTTATCTCTTTTCTTTCGCTGCTTCAATGGTCATTGTTCCTTTGAACTGTCTGCCTGCATCCCTCTACCTCTACGGCGGGTGCGTAGCACCAGTCTAACAACAAACTCTCATCTTTTTTCTGTCCAACTTTCTAATGCAAGAGTTAACCGTTACTCCCAGTCTTTCATTTATGCAATAGGTCATCTCTGGAACTGTCTCCCTCTGTCTGTATTTCCTATTTCCTATGATCTCCAGTCTTTCAAACGCAGTGTGTCCAGGCATCTCGAAATGAACGGATCTTGAATTTGGCTCACTTTTTTTTTTTTTTTTTTTCTTGGAAGGAACGGTTTGCGGGCCTCTGGCCTTTGGTTCCTTCTTCATGAATAAAAAAAAAAAAAAAAGGAAATTTTCAATTGGGTAGCCTATATGTGTTGGAGTAGATATGAATCCGAGAGCAGGGGTGGGTGGGGGGAATATACATTGCTGTACGAAAGATTGATAGAGAGTATACAGTAAGTCAACAACCCATCCCCTCAGGCCCAACATTCCTCCTGCTTATTATGCTGTACACCCTCATATGTCATCATTTCGGTGCTAACACCCAACTTCCGTACTGAATGCATGTTAAGGCTTTCTCATACAGCAATGGTGAAATAATATTAATACGTTAGGTTGTTTTGATAACATACCGGCTGGTCTTTGGTAGATCAGTGATGTCTACTTTAACGAAACTCGAGTCTTTTAAGCTGTTTCTTGCCCAAGCCTGGATTCGAACCCGCGTTCATTGGGAAAGTAATCCACCTCTCTACAGATTTGGCCACCTCCCAACGGAGGACCAAACAGCCAGAGTAGTTCTGGGCGAAAGTGGACACGTACATGGTAAAGTATGAGTGGAATGAAAGACGATTTTGAATACAGATATGAAAGGAAAGGTAGTCATGGCAGATGAGGTGGTTGGTGAGTAGAGTGTACCTACTGAAGTGGATGGAAATGGTAATTCTTTGAAGGACATTTGTGAGGGGAGGGGACTGGCAACAGTCAATACCTTCCTTAGACATAAAATAACCCACATGTATAAAAGGTAAGTGATAATGAGGGGGGATGATGAGTTGAATGAAAGGGAAGCAATGATAGATTATGTGTGTGTGGATGAGCGAATGAGATGTGTGTAAAATATCAGAGAGTATATGAGTTGGAGGAGTGGACTATCTGGTCACTTCATAGTAGGGGGTGCAAGGAACAGCATGGTGGAATGAAGAGGTGAAACAATCTGTGACAGAAATGAAGTAGGCATATAATGACTGGAAGAAAAGTAGAGGAATAGGTCCTGTGGACAGACAGAAAAAAGTTTTATGCCGAGAACAGGAGAGACTTGAAAAGTAAGATAGAGTAAGAAGAGTGGATGAGGAGTTTGGAAGACTTCTGAGTGTAAAGAGGAGAAAGTGTAAGAAATGTTTTGAGAGGTTAAGAAGGTAAGACAGGATGATCAAGTAAACAGTAGACGAATGAAAAATAAAAACTGCAAAATGTTGGTAGACAAAGGAGAAAAAGTGAGCATACGGAAAGAACATTTTATGTATTGTTGAAAATAAAGCTCGAAAGTAGAGCAAGTATGAATGGTGGAGGAATGGGTGGAAGAAGAAGAGAGGCGAGAAGGGAAGGAGAGATCAATAGGATGAAGTATAAGAAGCAATGAAGAATGTCAAAGGAGGAAAACCCCAGGAACTGATCAAGTGTGTGGTGAAATGTTGAAATACGGGGAAATGTTAATGACAGGATGGATGTGGAAGATGTGCAGGCTGGGTTGACAGGAAAGTAGGGTCCCGGAGAATAAATATTTTTAACCGTGCTGGTCAAACATGAATATGGTTGTTTCGTCCAGTACAGTAGGCAAATCTAGCACCATTGCATCATCACACTTCATTTGTTTGTAGAGCTTAGCTTGCTGCGGCAGATCAACATAGTTCCTGATTTTTTCTGTAGTTTCAAATGCCATTTTTTTTTTTTTTTTTTGAACAACGGCCTTTTCAGGTAAAGGCTGAGTATTTTAAAAGTAATTGTTTATATTTGCATTTTTTTTACTTGCATAGTAGGGGGGGGGGACGATAATTCTCCATCATCCCACTAGCAGACAGGGATTTATCCCCCTCTCTTCTCCATCTACGCCATTTATCCAAATCATAACATACCCGGAAATAGCAAGAACAATCTCGGCAGCCAAAAACTGAGACACGATGTAACATAAATAAATGCTCTAGCTGGAAGATTTTTTTTTTTTCTGTTTAGTTTATTTACCATTCAGTACAAGCCCCAACACTCTGGGGAACACTGTCCCCGAAGGCCAATCAGGGAGGGGTGCATGAGAGCTAAGAAAAAAAATCAGTATCTTGGGGTATACAAGGTATAGAAGTAATTATCATTACATGCACAATAATGAACAAAGACATACAATAATAAATATATGGTACAAAGTTGTTACAGTAATTATCATTACATGTTTTGAGGTGAGAAAAATGGTACATAGATACACACGTATGTACACACGTATGCAGAGAGAAGCACATATGCACACATAATATATATCTGTACATACATGTATATATTCACACACATGTAGCCTTAGACATACTGCCTGTACAGGATAGGTAAGGACGTACAAAGATATGGATATGTATACAGGCGTGCATACATATACATATACTACATGTACATATATATGATATATTCATATATACATACACAAGAAGACATATATACATATGCACCCTAAGCAGATACATACACATAGTCACATACAAAATTAGATAGACAAAAACGACATGCATTATAAAATTACCTCTGAATTCAAAATCCCAGCACTAGGACAATACATGCGGATGCATCTGATGTGTGCGTGTGTGAACAACACACACACACACACACACACACACACACACACACACAGGCTTGCATACATATATATATATATATATATATATATATATATATATATATATATATAGCCTACACATACATACACATTTATACACAAACACACACACACACACACAGGCATGCATATATATATATATATATATATTTTTATATTTATATATATATATATATATATATATATATATCTATATATATATATACACACACACACACACACACACACACACACACACACACACACACACACACACACACACCAAAATGTTGCATCATTGCCCCAGTGCCAGGGCATTACAATGAAAGGAAGTCGGGGTGAAGGGTGAGAATGCTTCGAGTACGGTACATCAAGATGTGTGATGAAGTGGGTAAACAAAGCAGAAAACAAGAGTCCAGGGGGTCTGAAAGGGGCAATAATTGGGCAGTTAATGATATGATGGGATAATGCTTCATCCACAGGATTGTAACAGAGTTTACATGGCCTGTTGGCTGTTGATCATTCGGAGATTTCCTCTCTCTCTCTCTCTCTCTCTCTCTCTCTCTCTCTCTTTAGGTTCTTTATTTAACACTCGGAGAGACACTGTCCGTGAAGGCCAAGCAGGGAAGGGTGCAAAAAAAAAAAAAGAAAAAAAAAAAATCGATATC